>NC_041392.1:265299025-265300695 GCF_002162155.2 Triticum dicoccoides
AAGAAGGAGGGGTCGTCAACACCGTAGTCGTACTGGGTAGTAGCGGTGTTGGTCTCGGTGTCTAGCGAGAGAAGAGGGGGAAGAAATAATAAATATTAAGCAAACAGATGCATAGCGATGCATGACATGACAAGTACCGGTGCTAGGGGTGCACTAACGCGGTATGAGGTGGTACCGGTGAAGGGGGGAGACATCCAGGAAAGTATCCCCGGTGTTTCGCATTTTCGGGCAGAGGAGCCGGAGGGGGAAAGTTGCGAGTTTGATAGGTTAGGGATGCGTGGCGGACGAACGGGTTGTGTATCCGGGTTCGTCTTGTCGTTCTGAGCAACTTTCATGTACAAAGTTTTCCCATCCGAGCTACGGTTTATTTTATATTAATTTTAAAAGTTTATAAATCATTTTCTAAATTGTTTTAATTCGAAAATCAAATCATAAATTGCTATGGATACAAAGAATTGTACCCAATAGAATGTATGTGTGGCTGGCAGGTGGGGTCAAGGGGGGGTCCAGTCAGCATTTGACCAGTCAACTGTTGACTAGTCAACAGGGTCAAACAGGGCCCACCTGTCATAGACTGGGTCAACCCAGTCAACAGTTTGACTGGTCAAACTGGACAGGGGGCCCACATGTCATTGACTGACAACTAACTAACCTAATTATTTAGTTTAGTTAGCAAATTAATTAGGTTAGTTAATCAATTAGGTTTATTAATCAGTATTATTTAAGTTAATTAATTAATTAATATTTTTATTTATTTATTATTATTTTAATTAAATTTTTTTCAAATCTTGGGCGTGGGCCCCATTCATCATACACAGGAGGGTCTTAGTGGGCGCTGGCGCTAGCGGTAACGGGCGCCGGGGCGTGCTGGCATGGGCGTTAGCGCCCGACAGGACGCAACGGGACGGCAGGCAGCATGCGAGCGGCACATCGAGGCCAGGTGAAGTGGGGTAGCGCGCGGGCGAGGCGGTTGACCAGGGGGCGTGCGAGAGGAGGCGCGGTGGCGCGGTCGGGCGAGGACGACGCCGGAGTGTGCTCCTAGATGCGTCAGCACGGATGTGGTCATGGAGTGCAGAGGCAGAAGCAGCGAGGTTGTGCGGGCGGCACCGGAGCGAGGCAGGAAGGAGTAGCGGCGACCTCGACAAGCAGCAGGACCGCGGCGCACGGGCGGCTACGGGCGCGGGCGGCCAGGCGAAGCCCGATGCGGCTGCAGGCGGGGCAAGCAGAGGCGGACGCCGGCGACAGGAACGCAAGCGGGGGCATGCGCGCGCGTGGTTAGTAATGCGCGGGGATGTGCAGGAGTGGAAGCAGGCGCGCACGTGCGGGTGGGAACGGATCTCCGGCCATGGCGGCCTCAACGGGAGTTAGCAGCCACGGCAACGGATTGAGGCGGGACGGGACGCGGTGGTGTTCGCGTGTGGGACGGAGCGGGCGTGCGGTGACGACGGCGCGGGCGCGTAGAGGAGGGGAGGGAGACGAAGGGAGGTGGCGTCTCACAGGGGAGCGTTTGGGGCATGGCAGTGGGCTCGAAGGCGGCCCGTGGGGAGAAGGACGATGGGAAGGCAGCACGGCGTGGGGACGACGATGTTCGGCGGCGGCGAGCGGCTCCAGGCCAATGGGGCGACTCCAGGCGAGGTGGCGGGTGGTGCCGGAGTCGACGAGCGGCGTCG
>NC_041392.1:265300901-265314824 GCF_002162155.2 Triticum dicoccoides
GCGTCGGCGGAGACCTCAGGAAGTGGTGGTTGGCGACGGGGGCTTCAACGGCGGCAGGATCGGGCGGTGAGCGCTAGAGCGCTCCCGATCCAGATCGCGCGGGGGAAGGGGGGTGGGGATCGTGGGGAGGGGGAATGGGTGAGTGGGGGTGGGCTAGGGTTTCCCCCTCGTGGGGATAAGGCAGGGGCGGGTCGGCCGGCTGGGCTAGGTGGGCCGGCCTGGCCGGTGAGCTGGGCTGTCTGGCCCAGTTGGCGAGGGGGCCTTTTTTTCTTTTTAGTTTAGTTTTGTCTTTTGCTTTTGTATTTCTTTTCTTTTATTTCTTTTATTTCTATTAATTTCTAGTTTTTCTTATAAAATACAAAAGTTGTATCTAAAATAGCATTAATAATTATGCCACTTCCACAATTAACTTGGCACCTAATATAAAATAGTTTGTAATTGTTTATTATTTTATAATCATTTAACTAATTGTTTTTCTACTATTTTATTCATTTTAGAGTATTTACACATTTTATACAAGTGTGGTATCTTCAACATATTTACTTATGAATTATTTGGCACATATAGAACATTTTAGTTTTAATGTTTGAAAACTTTATTGTTTGACTTTATTTTAAATTTGAATTTTTGATCGGTTTTGAACTAACGTGAGATTAACCAAGTTAAACGTGGTGACATGGCATCATTAGTAGAGGGTTACTGTAGCTTAACGATCTGGGCGTCACAATAATATTTTTGGTATTTTTGTGATAAAGATGCAAAGTAAAATAAAGGCAAAGTAAAAAGCAACGGAAATAACTAAGTAGTAGGAAATTAATATGATGAAGATAGACCCCGGGGCCATAGGTTTCACTAGTGGCTTCTCTCTGGAGCATAAGTATTCTACGATGGGTGAACAAATTACTGTTGAGCAATTAACAGAATTGAGCATAGTTATGAGAATATCTAGGAATGATCATGTATATAGGCATCACATCCGAGACAAGTAGACCGACTCCTGCCTACATCTACTACTATTACTCCACTCATTGACCGCTATCAAACATGCATCTAGAGTATTAAGTTAAAAACAGAGTAACGCCTTAAGCAAGATGACATGATGTAGAGGGATAAACTCATGCAATATGATGAAAACCCCATCTTGTTATCCTCGATGGAAACAATACAATACGTGCCTTGCTGCCCCTACTGTCACTGGGAAAGGACACCGCAAGATTGAACCCAAAGCTAAGCACTTCTCCCATTGCAAGAAAGATCAATCTAGTAGGCCAAACCAAACCGATAATTCGAAGAGACTTGCTAAGATAACCAATCATACATAAAAGAATTCAGAGAAGATTCAAATATTGTTCATAGATAGACTTGATCATAAACCCATAATTCATTGGTCTCAACAAACACACCGCAAAAAGAATATTACATTGAATAGTTCTCCACAAGAGAGGGGGAGAACATTGTATTGAGATCCAAAAAGAGATAAGAAGCCATCTAGCTACTAACTATGGACCCGTAGGTCTGAGGTAAACTACTCACACTTCATCGGAGGGGCTATGGTGTTGATGTAGAAGCCTTTCATGATCGATGCCCCCTCCGACGGAGCTCCGGAACAGGCCCCAAGATGGGATCTCGTGGATACAGTAAGTTACGGTGGTGGAATTAGGGTTTTGGCTCCGTATTTGATTGTTTGGGGGTACGTAGGTATATATAGGAGGAAGGAGTACGTCGGTGGAGCAATAGGGGGCCCACGAGGGTGGAGGGCGCGCCTGGGGGGGTAGGCACGCCCGTACCTCGTGGCCTCCTCTTTTGTGTCTTGACGTAGGGTCCAAGTCTCCTGGGTCTTGTTCGTTGAGAAAAATCACGTTCCCGAAGGTTTCATTCTGTTTGGACTCCGTTTGGTATTCCTTTTTTCGAAACCCTAAAATAGGCAAAAAACAACAATTCTGGGCTGGGCCTCCGGTTAATAGGCTAGTCCCAAAAATAATATAAAAGTGGATAATAAAGCCCAATAATGTCCGAAATAGTAGATAATATAGCATGGAGCAATCAAAAATTATAGATACGTTGGAGACATATCACAATCTCGGTGGTCTTCTTCTTGGCAGGTCTTTTGGTGACCTTGGTTTTGGTACCAGCCGGTTTGGCCGGCTTATCTTGTGGTTTCTTCTTCCGAAATGGAGAATCAACCTGTGGAAATAAAAAAAGATTATAAGTAGGCATAACTGTTACAAACATGGTTGAGCGGAAGGTGTGCAACACTTACGGCTAGCGGCTTGTTGAAGGTACAAAAAGGACTAAGTCCTGTTCTACTGCATTCCTTTGCAGGCTCGTTCAGCAATTTCTTGGTGGCTTCTGTAATTTCTGTGTTAGTCAGTTGAAAGTCGCAGTGGCACTGGGGATCTTGTAAGTCGCCAGTATATTCACACATTAAGCTGGGGCGACAACTTAATGGCAATATGCTCCATGACACCGAACACCGAACAAAGTCAACGCTGGTTAGGCCATTAGCAATGAAGGCTCTAAGCTTTGAAAAGGCTGGTGCATATTTTGCCCGCTCCTTTGCGTTCATTCTTGGGGGAAGCGGATGTGTGTTGCTAAGCCGGTGGTCGCGGTAACCCAGCGAGGATTCTCGTCTGATGGAGAAGTGTCTTTACAATAGAACCAAGTTTGGTTCCAATCTTTGGGGTGACTCGGCGGCTTGGCGTAGGGAAAGTTGACTTCTTTCCTCTTCTGAATTGAGATCCCACCAAGTTCCAAGATGGGCCTATCAGTAAACTCTGGCTGACGGTTTAAGTAATAAAATTCTCCGAATAATTCAACGGTGGGCTCTTCTTGTAGATAGAACAAAAGACTTGGAAATTGCAAATATTGGATACAGAGTTGGGCCCAATATCTTGAGGGTGAAGTTGGAAGAAATGAAGCACGTTGTAGAAAAACTTTGAGCCGGGCGGGCTGAACCCCCGGCTCAGGTGGTCAGTGAAGATAATTACTTCTCCATCCTTGGGTGTAGGAGGGTTTTCTTCAATAGGGACCATCCAGTGGATATCTTCTTTCTTGGCTAGAGCGCCAGTTGCAACAAAATTGTTTAGGTCTTCTTCAGTGACCTGGGATTGGACCCAGTTGCACAAGGTATATGTCTTAGCCATTTTTTTGATGATCTGGAAGGAAGACTATGCCGGTTCAAGATTATATGGTCAAGCCGACTGTTGGCTTAAAGGCAAAAAATAATGAAGCATGCATAGATGTTAAACCGGAGGATGGCATTGAAGTTATAAATATAAGCCATTAGTGGCTTAAGAGGGGACTAATGGTACCTGGCGGGTTACGGTTTCTAAGTTAAGCCACCCACACAAATATTGATTTCACAGATCTGAGAATGGGAAAATTGCCAAGTGTTGGAAAAACAGATTTCATAGATTGATGCTACAATTTTGGATCTACGACACTTTAGAGAATGGAAAATATTTAGACCAAAGTTGCAGTACGTGAGCAGTTCATGTGTCCAGATTGGTTTTATTACGCAAGGGAGATGTTCTAATAACAAAAATGAGTACCACGACTACCACCGCGCAGGAGGGGTACTAAGTTTGAATCAAAAGTTACAAGCTACAGCAAAGAACAAGGATGAACTCTGACGAACTCATGGAAACCCTAATGGGATCTAGAGGAAAGGGAAGTAGGAGAACTCACCAGAGCTCTTGAACAACGGAGGCGCGCAGGCAAACTCTGGTCAAATCAGGTTGATGTAGCGGCCGTTGTCGATGCGGTGGCGAGAGTCGATGGCGTCGGCAGAGCTCGGGTGCTGAAGCAACCTGAGGAAGAAGATGGAGACGAGAAGACAAGGGGGGAAAGTGAAAAGGGACCCCTGACCCTATTTATAACGACGGAAGGATAAGTGACATGCGCGGGAATTGAGGAGGCCAAAATATGGATATGCAACACCACAGACGCCTCGTTTTTCGGGAACTTATTTAAAAAATAGGATATACATATATTGAGATTTGGGATTTGCGTAATATTAATGACAAATGACGTCACGGCGGGTTATCGCAATCCTAGGAGATGACATCATGGCGGGTTACAAGATCTTGCAAGAGCAGACAAAGAAGGGTTTTTTTCTAAGTGTTGAAAGATTGATATGAACAAAGTTAACATCAACCTGGGGCCTAATGTTGGGGATATAACTATTGGGTATGACCCGCCCAGGAGGGGCCGGGTCATACCGCTGGCAAATCGTAAAATACAAAGCTCATGAAGATGCTGAAGATGGCGGTTCACGAAGCAGGCTTACTGAAGGCCCAAAGCCCAAAGGTGATTTAAAGCCCACATGTGTAAACCACCATATATATAACTTGTATTGTAAGGCATGCATAGTTAGTCACCGGGCCAGACACGTTTGAGTCGACCGGGACTCCATGAGCCGCTGGGCATCAACCTGTGTATATAAAGGGATGACCCGGCGGCGGTTTAGGGCAAGAGATAAGAGATCGAAAGATGGGCAAGAGATAAGAGATCGAAAGCTATGTCAAGCGTATTCGCTCCCTGGTAATCGAAACCCAAGCAATACCACCTCAAACTGGAGTAGGCCTTTACCTTCACCACAAGGGGTTGAACCAGTATAAACTCCATGTGTCCTTTGTCCCATTTAACCCCTTTAAGCTAACCTAGTTGCGATGGCTCCATGACTAAGTCCTTCTACTAGGACATCTACCGTGACGATTCTACGACACAATGTGAGAAATAAATCTAATTTGGCTGTACTAAATACATGAGAAACAAATACAATTGCTATATTTCCATGTTGTTAAGCATGCTTGGTTTGGTTAACTGTCTGATCTTCAATTAGGAGTATGTTATATTGTGCAATGTGGTGCTCAGTTAATGTTTGGTTCATTTGTTGTGGTGTTTAGTTAACTGTTTCGTTCGGTTCAATTCTGCAATGCGATGTTCAATAGTTGTGGGTGCATTCTATTATTGTATACCATGTGAGGAATAAATTGAATTTGGCTGTAGTAAATACATGACAAAAAATACAATTGCTATATTTCCAAGTTGTTAAGCATGCTTGGTTTGGTTAACTGCCTGATCTTCTATTAGGAGTATGTTATATTGTGCAATGTGGTGCTCAGTTAATGTTTGGTTCATTTGTTGTGGTGTTTAGCTAACTGCTTGGTTTAATTCTACACTGCGATGTCCAATTGTCGTGGGCAGAATTTTGTATTGTTGTGCATGTGAGGAATAAATCGAATTTGGCTGCACTTAATACATGAGAAACATATACAAGTGCTATATTTCCTAGTTCTCAATCATGCTTGGTTTGGATAAGTGGGTTTTTCCATGTGGCTTGAATTAATATGATGAATCTGCAATGTGCTTATTTATCATCAACATATTTTACTGATAGCATGCAAACCCTTACTTAACCTGATGACTAACTACCTTATATGTGTTGCAGGGAAACAATTGGAAGCATTGACATTTTATCGAGGTTAGCACATGCATGGTCTGTTGTCTAATAGCACATTATTGGGCAATTGTAGGAACCATTCTAATATTTAGGTTTTTAACAATTTGGTCTTGCACATGTAGGTCCTGCTGTTAGAGGTTTTGACCCACTGTTCGACCCTTTTTGCATATGGGGAAATGAGTTGTCCATGAATATCAGTCAAGTCAAGATACTCAGAAAGATTTATAGGATAACGAAATTAGTGACAAAAAACAACAAGATCTTTGTCTGCACAATGGAGAAGACAGCAGTTCACTACAGGATGGTACTAACTATTATACCATCTCTTTTTTATTCATTTGCCCCATTTCCAATATAGAGAAGATATTTATGCACATCCTTGTTTGCAGGCCTTTCCAAAGCAGTTCACTGATGATTACCTCTCAAACCACCTGTATGGTCAGGAGGCGAGGAAGGTATTCATACAACACCAACGATTCAATATTGAAGTGTTCCTGAAGAGGACGAACGATGGCCGATCAATCATCCACACGCTCTGGCCCAAAGTTACAAAGACTTTCAACATCAATGAAGGCTCAATATTCACCTTCTGCTTCAGCAGTTTTCCAGATGAGATGCATCTGTTTATGTACCGTCTATGATGCTAATTTCGAAAGGTTATAGATGTTGCATGTGAAACTTGGTCCTTGTGTAGTTGTGTAATGGGGTAGTTGAGTGCTGAAGCTATATGATATTGTACTATGATGTATTTCAATAATGAAAATGAAATATATTGTGTGCTTAATATGAAATGTCAATTAGATTAATAAATGGATTATGAATAATCGGATAATTAGCGTGCTAATGGCGAATTAGCCTGTGATGTCTACTACACAACCTTCTTCTTGTAGACATTGTTGGGCCTCCAAGTGCAGAGGTTTGTAGGACAGTAGCAAATTTCCATCAAGTGGATGACCTAAGGTTTATCAATCCATGGGAGTCGTAGGATGAAGATGGTCTCTCTCAAACAACCCTGCAACCAAATAACAAAGAATCTCGTGTGTCCCCAACACACCCAATACAATGGTAAATTCTATAGGTGCACTAGTTCGGCAAAAAGATGGTGATACAAGTGCAATATGGATAGTAGATATAGGTTTTTGTAATCTGAAAATATAAAAACAGCAAGGTAACAAGTGGTAAAAGTGAGCGTAAACGGTATTGCAATGCTAGGAAACAAGGCCTAGGGTTCATACTTTCACTAGTGCAAGTTCTCTCAAAATAATAACATAACTGGATTATATAACTATCCCTCAACATGCAACAAAGAGTCACTCCAAACTCACTAATAGCGGAGAACAAACGAAGAGATTATGGTAGGGTACGAAACCACCTCAAAGTTATCCTTTTCGATCGATCTATTCAAGAGTCCGTAGTAAAATAACATGAAGCTATTCTTTTCGTTCAATCTATCATGGAGTTCGTACTAGAATAACACCTTAAGACACAAGACAACCAAAACCCTAATGTCACCTAAATACTCCAATGTCACCTCAAGTATCCGTGGGTATGATTATATGATATGCATCACACAATCTCAGATTTATCTATTCAACCAACACAAATAACTTCAAAGAGTGCCCCAAAGTTTCTACCGGAGAGTCAAGACGAAAACGTGTGCAACCCCTATGCATAAGTTCACGAGGTCATGAAACTCACGAGTTGATCACCAAAATATACATCAAGTGGATCACGTGATATCCCATTGTCACCACAGATTAGCACATGCAAGACATACACCAAGTGTTCTCAAATCCTTAAAGACTCAATCCGATAAGGTAACTTCAAAGGGAAAACTCAATTCATCACAAGAGAGTAGAGGGGGAGAAACATCATAAGATCCAACTATAATAGCAAAGCTCATGATACATCAAGATCGTTCCGAATCAAGAACACGAGAGAGAGAGAGATCAAACACGTAGCTACTGGTACATACCCTCAGCCCCGAGGGATAACTACTCCCTCCTCTTCATGGAGAGCGCCGGGATGATGAAGATGGCCACCGGAGAGGGATTCCCCCCTTCGGCAGGGTGCCGGAACAGGCCCAGATTGGTTTTCGGTGGCTACAGAGGCTTCTGGCGGCAGAACTCCCGATCTATTCTGCTCCCCGATATTTTTAGGGTATATGGACATATATAGGCGAAAGAAGTCAGTAAGGGGAGCCATGAGGGGCCCACAAGTGGCCCACGAGGGTGGGGGGCGCGCCCAGGGGGGTAGGGCGTGCCTCCCTGCCTCGTGGCTTCCTCGAAGCTTCCCTGGCGTCTACACCAAGTCTCCTGGATTGCTTTTGTTCCAAAAATAACTCTCCTGAAGGTTTCATTCCGTTTGGACTCCGTTTGATATTCCTTTTCTTCGAAACACTGAAATAGGCAAGAAAATAGCAATTTGGGCTAGGCCTCCGGTTAATAGGTTAGTCCTAAAAATAATGTAAAAGTGTTTAGTAAAGCCCATAAACATCCAAAACAGATAATATAATAGCATGAAACAATCAAAAATTATAGATACATTAGAGACGTATCAAGCATCCCCAAGATTTTTGATGTGGAATGCTACCTAACATATTTATCAATGTAATCTTCTCTATTGTGGCAAGAATATTCAGATCCATAAGATTCAACAAAAAAGTTTAATATTGACATAAAAATAATAATACTTCAAGCATACTAACTAAGGAATCATGTCTTCTCAAAATAACATGACCAAAGAAAGCTATCCCTAGAAAATCATATAGTCTGGCTATGCTCTATCTTCATCATACAAAATATTTAAATCATGCACAACCCCAATGACAAGCCAAGCAATTGTTTCATACTTTTGATGTTCTTAAACTTTTTCAATCTTCACGCAATACATGAGCGTGAGCCATGGACATAGCACTATAGGTGGAATCAAATGGTGGTTGTGGAGAAGACAAAAAAGGAGAAGATAGTCTCACATCAACTAGGCGTATCAACAGGCTATGGAGATGCCCATCAATAGATTTCAATGTGAGTGAGTAGGGATTGCCATGCAACGGATGCACTAGAGCTATAAGTGTATGAAAGCTCAAAAAGAAACTAAGTGGGTGTGCATCCAACTCGCTTGCTCACGAAGACCTAGGGCAATTTGAGGAAGCCCATCATTGGAATATACAAGCCAAGTTCTATAATGTAAAATTCCCACTAGTTTATGAAAGTGACAACATAGGAGACTCTCTATCATGAAGATCATGGTGCTACTTTGAAGCACAAGTGTGGTAAAAGGATAGTAGCATTGCCCCTTCTCTCTTTTTCTCTCATTTTTTTATTTGGGCCTTCTTTCTTTCTTTTTCTTTTGGCCTCTTTTCTCTCTTTTTTTCGTCCAGAGTCTCATCCCGACTTGTGGGGGAATCATAGTCTCCATCATCCTTTCCTCATTGGGACAATGCTCTAATAATGATGATGATCACACTTTTATTTACTTACAAATCAAGAATTACAACTCGATACTTAGAACAAAATATGACTGTATATGAATGCCTCCGGCGGTGTACCGGGATGTGCAATGACTCATGAGTGACATGTATGAAAGAATTATGAATAGTGGCTTTGCCACAAATATGATGTCAACATGATCATGCAAAGCAATATGACAATGATGAAGCGTGTCATAATAAATGGAACGGTGGAAAGTTGCATGGCAATATATCTCGGAATGGCTATGGAAATTCCATAATAGGTAGGTATGGTGGCTGTTTTGAGGAAGGTAAATGGTGGGTTTATGGTACCAGCGAAAGTTGCGCGGTACTAGAGAGGCTAGCATTGGTGGAAGGGTGAGAGTGCGTATAATCCATGGACTCAACATTAGTCATAAAGAACTCACATACTTATTGGAAAAATCTATTAGTTATCGAAACAAAGTACTACGCACATGCTCCTAAGGGGATAGATTGGTAGGAAAATACCATCACTCGTCCCCGACCGCCACTCATAGGGAAGACAATCAATAAATAAATTATGCTCCGACTTCATCACATAACGGTTCACCATACATGCATGCTACAAGAATCACAAACTTTAACACAAGTATCTCTCAAATTCAAAACTACTCAACTAGCATGACTCCAATATCACCATCTTCATATCTCAAAACAATCATCAAGTATCAAACTTATCCTACTATTCAACACACTTTATATGAAAGTTTTTATTATGCCTAAAAGCAAATTACCATGTTGTTCTAAAGGATTCTCAAAATAATATAAGTGAAGCATAAGAGATCAATTATTTCTATAAAATAAAACCACCACCGTGCTCTAAAAGGATATAAGTGAAGCACTAGAGCAAATGACAAACTACTCCGAAAGATACAAGTGAAGATCAATGAGTAGTCGAATAATTATGCAACTATGTGAAGACTCTCTAACATTTAATAATTTCAGATCTTGGTATTTTATTCAAACAACAAGCAAAACAAAACAAAATAAAATGACGCACCAAGCAAAACACATATGATGTGGTGAACAAAAATATAGCTCCAAGTAAAGTTACCGTTGAACGAAGACGAAAGAGGGGATGCCTTCTGGGGCATCCCCAACCTTAGGCTCTTGACACTCCTTATTCCATAGTCCATCTAATCTTTACCCAAAACTTGAAAACTTCACAACACAAAACTTAACAGAAAACTCGTAAACTCCGTTAATATAAGAAAATAAATCACCACTTAGGTACTATTGTGAACTAATTCTAAATTCATATTGGTGTAATAACTACTGTATTCCAACTTATCTATGGTTCATACCCTCCGATACTACTCATAGATTCATCAAAATTAGCAAACAACACATAGAAAACAGAATCTGTCAAAAACCGAACAGTCTGTAGTAATCTGGATCAAACATATACTTATGGAACCCCAAAAATTCTAAAATAAATTTCTGGACGTGAGTAATTTATCTATTATTCATCTGCAATAATAATTAACTAAATAGCACTCTCCAGTAAAAAGTGGCAGCTAATCTTGTGAGGGCTAAAGTTTCTGTTTTTTACAGCAAGATCGCAAGAACTTCCCCCAAGTCTTCCCAAAGGTTCTACTTGGCACAAACACTAACTAAACATATAAAATAAAATCATAAAAGAGGCTATATAAATTATTTATTACTAAACAGGAGCAAAAATCAAGGAACAAAAATAAAATTGGGTTGCCTCCCAACAAGCGCTAACGTTTAACGCCCCTAGCTAGGCATGATGATTTCAATGATGCTCACATAAAAGATAAGAATTGAAACATAAAGAGAGCATCATGAAGAATATGACTAGCACATTAAGTATAACCCACTTCCTATGCATAGGGATTTTGGATCAAACAATTTATGAGAACAATAATCAACTAGCATAGGAAGGCAAAACAAGCATAACTTCAAAACTTTAAGCACATAGAGAGGAAACTTGATATTATTGCAATTCCTACAAGCATATATTCCTCCCTCATAATAATTTTCAATAGCATCATGAATGAATTCAACAATATAACCAGAACCTAAAACATTCTTTTCATGATCTACAAGCATAGAAATTTTATTACTCTCCACATAAGCAAAATTCTTGTCATTCGGAATAGTGGGAGTATCATAAGAAACTCGAATACTATAAATTGTTTCCACATAAGAAACTCGAATACGATCATGAAACAATTTGCATTGGAGATTTAAATGACCATGTTCATTGCAAAGTTCACAAGTATGGCGAAGAAATTTTAAATTTTCAGCACAAACATCTAGCCTCTTTTGCAACCATTTAGTTTCTAAATACTTATGCCTCTTGCAAAATATATCTTCCCTATTTGGTGTGTACTTGCAAACTCTATGCACTCCACAAAAGTTGACATGCTTATAAGAGACATTTTCATCATGACTGGTGCAATCATCATTAGTACTATGGATATTCAAGGAGTTCATACTAACAACATTGCAATCATGCTCATCATTCAAAGATTTAGTGCCAAACATTTTATAGACTTCTTCTTCTGGCATTTGAGCACAATTTTCCTTTCCATCATTTGTCAGGACCCCGACTCGATGTCACATCGATCTAGCCGGTAACACCTCATATCACTTTGCGGCCTCACGCACGGTATCCCCACGGGTGTCGCCTTACCTTTGCCCGGGACCGTTTGCGCCTTTTGGCTCACGTATATGATAGTGTCGCTAGCATCCATATGATAAGGAGCCCGGGCTGACATGACTAGTCGTAAACCCAAAGTGGCACAGACTTACAGGGACAGGCATCCATGACCCAGCTTCGAACGTGTCGGTCATCAGCAAGTGGGTCCGGGCTGTAGCACTGGGCTAGCAGGACTCCGGTAAACCGGGCTGTAGCGGGCTAACAGGACTCCGGTACTCAAAGCGTGACATTTCCCCGAAGGGACAGACACAGGAACGAAGAAGGACACATGCCGGCCAGCCTAAGTGTTCCAGAGCAGTAGCAAGCTACCATGGCTCAGCGGTAACACTAGGAGACATTTCCCGGTAAGAGAGGCTACTAAAGATAAACAACTAGATGGTCAGATCCCACACATACCAAGCATTTCAATAACATACACAATATGCTCGATATGTGCAATACAACATGGCATCACAAAATGACTCTACGACTCAAGTAGTTTATTCAATAGGCTCCGAGGAGCGAGACATTACAAACATGGGTCTCATGACCCAACAATCAGAGCATACAAGTCAAAGCACAAGCGGAAGCTATCATGTCTGAGTACAGACATCTATAAATGAAAAAGGCTGAGAAGCCTGACTATCTATCAGATCCTGCCGAGGGCACAAGATCGTAGCTGAGGTATCAAGCTAAACGTCGAAGTCCAAGCGGAACTACTAGTGAGACTGAAGTCTCTCTGCAAAACATAAAATAGGCAAACGTGAGTACAAATGTACCCAGCAAGACTTACATCAGAACTAACTACATATGCATCATTTTCAACAAGGGGATGGTGGGGTTTAACTGCAGCAAGCCAGCTTTGACTCGGTGGCTATCCTAAACTATGACTGCAAGCGACTCTTTTGAGGTGGCGCACACGAGTCCACATATTCACCATATCAATACACCACTATGGATCCGCTCCCGTCTCCCTACGAGAACGCCATCCATAGCACTCACGCTTATCTTGCGCATTTTAAAGTATCCACTTTCACTTGTCTATGAACTGATATAAGCAACCCAGAAGTCCTTTTCCGCGGACACGGCTATTCGAATAGATGATGTTAACCCTGCAGGGGTGTACTTCTTCATACATGTTTCCACCACTTAGCGTCTGCACACGACATGTGCTCGGAAGACTTCAAGCGAAAGCCGACGTGGGTGTAGACCACGACCTACCTAAACACTCAAGTCTCTAGTCCAGGTTTATCGCCTATTCGGGTTCCATCCATGAGGAGATCCGGCCGGAGTTTCGCTCACAGCCCCAAACGATGTGAACAGGGTTCCCGAGATACCAAACGGGCATCCGGTACACCGTGCCACGTACCTACCGCATCACAGCCCACCCCTACGGTCAGCGCTGTCCACGGCCTCCAGTAAGCTACAAACACCAGAAACTACTTGCAACTCCTGGACAGAGGACTAGGGTGAATAAGAAGTCGAGCGGGGTCATATTTCAGGGCCCAATGTATGGTAGTAGCTGAATCATGGATCACAAACACAGAACTCAGTTCCTGAGGACGGCTTCAATGAGACAACCCACCATGTACTCCTACATGGCCTCTATACCAACACTGTCAGGACCCCGACTCGATGTCACATCGATCTAGCCGGTAACACCTCATATCACTTTGCGGCCTCACGCACGGTATCCCCACGGGTGTCGCCTTACCTTTGCCCGGGACCGTTTGCGCCTTTTGGCTCACGTATATGATAGTGTCGCTAGCATCCATATGATAAGGAGCCCGGGCTGACATGACTAGTCGTAAACCCAAAGTGGCACAGACTTACAGGGACAGGCATCCATGACCCAGCTTCGAACGTGTCGGTCATCAGCAAGTGGGTCCGGGCTGTAGCACTGGGCTAGCAGGACTCCGGTAAACCGGGCTGTAGCGGGCTAACAGGACTCCGGTACTCAATGCGTGATATTTCCCCGAAGGGACAGACACAGGAACGAAGAAGGACACATGCCGGCCAGCCTAAGTGTTCCAGAGCAGTAGCAAGCTACCATGGCTCAGCGGTAACACTAGGAGACATTTCCCGGTAAGAGAGGCTACTAAAGATAAACAACTAGATAGTCAGATCCCACACATACCAAGCATTTCAATCATACACACAATATGCTCGATATGTGCAAATACAACGAAGCATCACAACATGACTCTACGATACAAGTACTTTATTTAAGGCTCAGAGAGCCATACATAACATACACAAAGGTACGGGTCTCACGACCCAACATTCAAGTCATACAGTCAT
>NC_041392.1:265314883-265337678 GCF_002162155.2 Triticum dicoccoides
AGTCATACAAACCAGCAGCGGAAGTAACTTGTCTGAGTACAGACAACTAGTAAAATAAAAGAGGCTTGGAAAGCCTAGCTATACTACATGGTCCTTCACAAGCTCAGGATCACCACCTGGGCCTTTAGCCTACTCGTTGATGTCAACGTCTACATAGAACCCATCAGAAGGGGTTGCAGCGTCTTCTGTAAAAATGTAAATTATAGCAACATGAGTACAAAGGTACTCAGCAAGACTTACATCAGATCCTACATACATGCATATTATCAAGAAGGGTTGGTGGAGTTATTGCAGCAAGCCAGCTTTGACTCTTGGCTAGACTATCCTACGATACTCCAACTTGAAATGGTTTTGCGCACACGAGTCCACTACTCACCACTTCAATACACTACCGAGGATCCGCCTCCGTCTTCCTACGACAGAGCCATCCTCGGCACTCACACTTATCTTGAAGCTTTTAGTAGTTTCCATTTACTTGTCTATGAACTGTATAGGCAACCAAGTAGTCCTTTACCGCGGACGCGGCTATTCGAATAGATTATGATAACCCTGCAGGGGTGTACTTCTTCATACATGTTTCCACCACTTAGCGTCTGCACACGACATGTGCTCGGCAGACTTCAAGCGAAAGCCGACGTGGGTGTAGACCACGACCTACCTAAACACTTAAGCCTCTAGTCCAGGTTTATCGCCTATTCAGGTTCCATCCGCAGGGAGTCCGGCCGAGGTTTCCCATACGGCCCCGAACGATGTGAACAGGGTTCCCGAGATACCTAACGGGTATTCGGTACACCGTGCCACGTACCTACCGCATCACAGCCCACCCCTATGGTCAGCGCTATCCACGGCCTCCAGTAGGCTACAAACACCAGAAACTACTTGCAACTCCTGGACAGAGAGCTAGGGTGAATAAGAAGTCGAGCGGGGTCATATTTCAGGGCCCAATGCATGGTAGTAACTGTATCTTAAATCACACATACAGATCTCAGTGCTTAAGGTCGGCTTCAATGAAACAACCCACCATGTACTCCTACATGGCCTCTCATCGATACCTTTACCAAATCGTGTTCACCACACCACTCTCATTACCGACATAATCATTTCACTCTAGCCCATCACCCAGATGAACCAGACCTGACACGACTCTAAGCATAGCAGGCATAGCAAGGTAGGAACAACACATACATATGGCTCATACAACTCCTACACATGCTAGTGGGTTTCATCTAGTTACTGTGGCAATGACAGGTCATGCAGAGGAAGTGGGTTCAACTACCGTAGCACACAGCAGTTTGAAACGCGTTGTCTTAATGCAGTAAAAGAGAGCAGGAGCGAGAACATGGGATTGTATCGATATGATCAAATGGTTGGTTGCTTTCCTGATGGTTCGATGCACTGATACGGTTCTTCGTTAGGGTAATCACGGTACTCCTCGGAGGCAGAACCTGTCGCAAAGGACACCGATACACAACCATTACCAAACAATGTGCAACAATATGATGCATGCATGAAACATGGCAATATGAGTGTGTTGGGCTAATGCAACTAAAACCAGAAGGGTTTGAACAAATTTGAATCAAAGATTCAAATTTCAAACTCAAACATGGCCTTTTAAAGTGCTTTTCCTTGTTCTGCTTAAAACATCAATTTAACTTGTTTGATCATGCATGAAAATAGTACAGATGGATAGATTGGATTTTTCTGATCATTTTTCATATATAATTTGTCTAATTTGGAGTTACAGAATAAAAGTTATGAATTTTTGAAGTTTAAATAATATTCTGGAATTTCCTGATTTAATTTAAATCCAGAAATATATATATTGCGCCAGCATGACGTCAGCATGACGTCAGCGGTCAACTGCGGCTGGCTGGGGTCAAACCTGACGTGTGGGGTCCACACGTCAGTGACAGGGGGGTTTAACAGGGTTAATTTAATCCTAATTAGGAATTAGTGGCGCTGGGGCCCACTGGTCAGTGTCAGGGGGTTAACTAACAGTGATTAGCACTAATCTGACCACCTGGCCGACGGGGCCCACGCGTCAGTGACCCTGGGGGGGTCAAACCCCAGGTCAAACAGGTCAAACCCACCGGCGACATGACGCCGGCGAGGCCCGAGACGGCGGCGCGATACGGAAACGTGCTACAGGGCACGGGCGAGGCTGTGCTTGGGCTCGTTGGAGAGCCCTTGCTGGTGCGCATCGAATGGTGGTGGTGGCCGTGCCTGAGGTGGCCGGTACCGACGACGGCGAGCTCGTGAGCGGTGGCCGGAGTTCGGCCAACGACGGGTTCGGCGATGCAGGGCGCTAGGGGAGGCGTTGGTGCGTGCTACGTGCTCCTGGTGAGGTGTGTAGCACGATGGTGTGCTCGGCTTCGAGCTACAACGGCTCCAGCCACGGCGGTGACGAGGCACGGCGGCGGCGAGCTTCGGAGCTCAAGGGGACGGCAACTACAGGATGCTAGGGACGACGGGGCAAGGGGGAATCGGTTCAGCGGCTCACCGCGGAGCTGCAGGGATGGTTAGCGGGCTCGGGGACGTCCGGAGTGCAGCGAATTGACGGCGACGATCTCCGGTGGCCGAGGAGGGGAACGGCGACGTGGGCGGCAGCAGGGCTTCCGGAGGGCCGTGGATCGGTGGGGAGGAAGAGGGGGTCGAGGCGGAGCTCGCAAGCACAGCGAGGGGTCGAGGGGGTGGCCGGTGACGGCTGCTATGGTGAACGGCGGCGATGGGTGCGTCGGGTGAGAGAGAGAGCAGGGGGAGAAGCACGGGAGAGAGGGGGGGATAAGGCCAGGGGATCGGGGCGGCTGCGTGGCGTCGTCCGGGGCATCGAGGGCGACGAGAAGGGCGCCAGGCAGGCAGGGAGGGAGGTGGCGTGGCGCGGTGGCGCGCGCGCGCGCCGGGCACGCTCCCCTTCCTCTGTCGAGGACGAAGACGACAGAGGAGGGAGGCGGGCTGGGCCGCCTGCTGGCTGGGCCGGCCAGCTGGCTGGGCCGGACAGGGAGGAGCCCAGGTAAGCTCCTCCTTTTATTTATTTTTGTTTTCTAATTTCTGACATTTGTTTTGATTTAAAAAAAATATTAAATCATTTATTTACCTTATGCCAATTTTTGCAGGAGCTAGATATATTATTCCAGAGCTCCTTTATAAATGGCATAATATTTGGACGTATATTAATATATATAACTAATATATTTCCAAAGCAAATATTTATGCATTAGATCCAAATGCCCAAAATAAATACCTATGAGCTCTTAAAAATATTGGTTTGATTTTTATCTCTGTCCAATATTTTCAAAGAGCAACATGAGCATTTTCTTGGACCCTTTTGGAGAAATTTTTATTTGGGTCATTTTCAAAAATGATTCTGAGGGTTTCACAGATCCCCATTTCAAGTTTCTGATGAAAGAGTAAACATGATGCAACACTCTAATGCATGACTAGCTAGGGTGTGACAACTCACCCCCACTCAAAAGAATCTCGTCCCGAGATTTGGGTTCCTCCGGGAAGAAGGCGGGATACTCGAGTCGAAGACGATCCTCCCTTTCCCAAGTTGCTTCATCCTCAGAATGGTGCGACCATTGGACTTTGAGAAACTTGATATTATGACGTCGGGTGGTACGTTCGGCCTGATCGAGGATACGAATGGGGTACTCTCGATATGTAAGATTATCTTGGAGATCAAGCGTTTCGTGGTCCACTCCACGGATAGGATCCGAGAAGCAGCGCCTGAGTTGAGAAACGTGGAAGACATCGTGGACTCTGGAGAGGTGCGGAGGTAGTTCCAACTGGTAGGCAACTTCTCCTCGTTTGGCAAGAATGCGAAAAGGTCCAATGTAACGAGGAGCCAATTTGCCTTTGATACCGAAACGATGGGTTCCCTTCAGAGGGGTGACCCGAAGATAAGCCTTCTCGTCAACCTCGAAAGTCATAGCCTTATGTTTTCGGTCATATTGACTCTTTTGACGAGATTGGGCTGTTTTCAACTTTTCACGAATGATACGAACTTGTTCTTCTGCTTCCTGAATCATATCCGGGCCAAAGAATTGTCTTTCCCCGGTCTCTGACCAGTTAAGGGGTGTTCGACACCGTCGCCCATAGAGAACTTCAAAAGGGGCTTTACCCAAGCTAGATTGATAGCTGTTGTTGTAAGCGAATTCGGCAAATGGAAGGCACTTCTCCCAGTCCATTCCGAATGAGATAACAGAGGCTCGAAGCATGTCTTCTAGAATCTGGTTGACGCGTTCCACTTGACAACTCGACTGAGGGTGGAAGGCGGTGCTAAAGGAGAGACGGGTTCCCATAGCATTTTGGAAACTTTCCCAAAATCGAGAGGTGAAAAGACTTCCTTGATCCGAGTTAATTTCCAAAGGAACACCATGGAGGGACACTATTCGGGAGATGTATAAGTCTGCCAGCTGACTAGCGGTTATACTCTCACGAACAGGTAAGAAATGGGCTACTTTGGAAAGACGATCGACAACGACGAAAATAGCATTATTCCCCCTCTTGGTCCTGGGAAAACCGGTAATGAAATCCATACCAATTTTATCCCATTTCCATTCAGGAATAGCTAAGGGTTGAAGGGTGCCAGCAGGCCGTTGATGCTCTGCTTTTACACGACGACAGACGTCGCAATTTGCAATATACTGAGCAATTTCTCTCTTCATCCTAGTCCACCAGAACCTCTGGCGTAGGTCCTGATACATCTTAGTACTACCGGGATGGATGGTGAGAGGAGATTCATGAGCCTCCTTAAGGATCAACTGCCGTAGATGCTGGTTCTTGGGAACCACTAGACGGTCCTCAAAGTACACAACACCATGATCATTTGTGGAGAAACAACTAGCACCTCCGCTAGCAATGTTCTCTTTGATTTTAGATATTCCCTTATCTCGCTTTTGGGCAGCGATGATGTGATCCGTAAGAGTAGGTTTTGCTACCAAGGTGGAAAGAAAACCTTGAGGTACAATGTGAAGGTTAAGCTTCCGAAATTCCTCATGGAGAAGCGATTGACTTTGTTGTAACATCAGGTTGTTACAATAAGATTTACGACTTAGTGCATCAGCCATGACGTTGGCTTTCCCTGGGGTGTAGGTTATTCCTAAGTCGAAGTCTGTGATCAACTCAGCCCAACGTCTTTGCCTGAGATTCAGATCCGGTTGGGTGAAAATGTACTTCAGGCTTTGGTGATCAGTGAATATTTCGCAACGGTTACCGAGGAGGTAATGTCGCCAGGTCTTAAGTGCATAGACTACGGCTGCAAGCTCTAGATCATGAGTAGGATAATTCTCCTCATGTGGGTGCAATTGCCGTGAAGCGTAAGCAATTACGTGTCGATCTTGCATGAGAATACAGCCTAGTCCTTGTCGCGAGGCGTCACAGTAGATAACAAAGTCCTTAGAGAAGTCTGGTGGTACCAGTACGGGAGCAGAAGTCAGGCGTCTTTTCAGTTCCTGAAAGCTGTGCTCACATTGTGGAGTCCATTCGAACTTCTTATCTTTCTTGAGGAGTTCGGTTAGAGGTTTAGCAACTTTGGAGAAGTTTTCGACAAAGCGACGGCAATAGCTCGCTAAGCCCAGAAAACTCCGAACTTGCTTGACCGATTCAGGTGGAGTCCAATTAAGGATGGCTTGAACTCGCTCAGGGTTAACAGCAATACCTTTACCAGATATTACATGACCCAGATAGGTCACTTCTGACAACCAGAATTCACATTTAGAAAATTTGGCATAAAGGCGATGCTCTCGAAGTTTCTTCAACACTAGCCTTAGATGTTCGGCATGTTCCTCCTCGTTCTTGGAGTAGATGAGTATATCATCGAGGTAAACCACGACGAATTTATCCAAATACTCCATGAAGATTGAGTTCATTAACCGAGAAAAGGTGGCTGGAGCGTTGGTTAAACCGAAGGACATGATGGTGTACTCGTATTGGCCATAACGAGTAACAAAGGCCGTTTTAGGAATGTCCCCGTTTCTGATTTTGATTTGATGGTAGCCCAACCTCAAATCCATCTTGGAGAAGACTGAGGATCCAGCGAGCTGATCATACAGGTCGTTGATCCTGGGAAGCGGATATTTGTTCTTGATTGTGACCAAATTGACAGGTCGGTAATCTACAACCATCCGGTCCGTACCATCCTTCTTCTTGACGAATAGGACGGGGCAAGCCCACGGAGATGAACTAGGGCGGATGAAACCCTTTTTCAAGGACTCATCGAGTTGTTTCTTAAGCTCGGCTAGTTCTAGGGGTGCCATCTTATAGGGTCTTCTAGCAATCGGAACGGTTCCTGGAATGAGGTCTATTACGAACTCAACATCCCTGTCAGGTGGAACACCTGGCAATTCTTCTGGGAAGACATCCAGGAAGTCACGGACTACCGGAACGTCCTCAAGGTCTGGCAAAGGGCTGGCGTTAAGAGAAAATAACTGTCGCTTGGCTATTCGGGTCAAGACATTGACTATCTTCCCCGAAGGATGGGTGAGTTGAACAGTCCTAGAGAAGCAATCAATTTTGGCTTGATGAGCTGACATCCAATCCATACCCAAAATGATATTAATATCTGAAAATTTAAGGGCTATCAAAGATGCAAGGAAAACAAGTCTGTCGACTTGGATTTCATTTCCATGGCTTACTCTAGAAGTTTGCCATTTGGATCCCGGAGTTTGAATTACCATAGAGGTTGGCATATCACCGAATGCGACGTTATGCAAACGAGCATAGTTTTCAGATATAAAAGAATGAGAGGCTCCTGTATCGAAAAGAACAGATGCCGGGTGGCAATTAACAAGAAGCGTACCGAGAACGACGTTGGGATCCTCTTGAGCTTCTTCGGCAGAGATACAGTTGACATGGCCACGTGAGGCGGTGGCCGGCTTGGCGTGGAATACTTTTCCTGTCGGCTTGCCACGGCCAACAGCTTTAGCAGACTGGTTGGGGTTGGTCTGGGGACACTCACGCATATAGTGGCCAGATTCCCCACACTTGAAACAAGTCACGGAACTGGTACGTGGAGGAGCATTGTTGGTTGGACCCCCATAGGGCTTGGCCGGTGCAGACTGTTGAACAGGGCGAGGCGCCTGGAAAGATGGCCTCGGTGTGAACCTGGGTGGCAGGGCGGTGTTGGGTACCCACACGTGGCGCTTCTGAGGACCAGCACCGGATGAGGAACCCATGTCACGGCCATGCTTGCGTGTTGCGTCATAGTCAGTCTGACCAGTTTCAGCACTGATGGCTTTGTTGACAAGTTTCTGAAAGGATGTGCACTCATGCAGACGGAGGTCACGGCGAAGCTCAGGACTAAGTCCCTTACGGAACCTTGCTTGCTTCTTGGCATCAGTAGACACTTCCTCGGCTGCATATCGTGCGAGGTTACCAAACTCCCTGCTGTAAGCATCCACAGAAAGTCGGCCTTGAGTGAAACTGCAAAATTCCTCACGTTTACGGTCCATGAGACCCTCCGGAATGTGATGTTCACGGAAAGCCTCACTGAATTCAGCCCAAGTAGTGACATGGCCCGCTGGGCGCATAGCTCCATAATTCTCCCACCATAGACTGGCGGGGCCTTCAAGATGATATGCAGCAAAGGTGACCTTGTCAGCCTCCGCTACCAGCGCGGAACGCAGTTTGTGAGAGATACTGCGAAGCCAGTCATCAGCGTCGAGAAGCTCGACGGAGTGGTGGAACGTGGGTGGATGTAATTTGATAAAATCACTGAGTGACACCACGTTAGTCCTCTGATGGTGTGCCGTGTTCTGTTCAATACGCTCCAACAAACGGTTGGTCTCCCACTTGTTTCTCTCAGCTTCCATCATAACCTCGGCTAGGGAAGGAGGATGAGGAAGATTTGTATCCCTGACTTCACTGCCTTCGGCCTGCTCTTGAGGAGCAGGGTTAGTGCGCGTGTTGACCATCCTAGGTAAACAAGACAATGATTTAGTCAGGATGATAAAATTCCAACATAGGATACAAAATGTAGGGAATAGCTCGAAATGCAAGATGATCATCCGTATGACATGGTAGATACAGAAACTGCTTCTTTATTCCATCGTCATACACACCATACAGGGTTTAGTACAAGACCAAACAAAGTACTATTACGGTGAAAGAGGATTACATCTTATCGGAGGCATCCCAAGCTCCTATACATTATTTTTCTACACCTCCGGAAAGAGTACAAACTAGGTCATATCCCACGAGTCACGCGGGACGATAGACGACACAGTTAGTGCGATCTAGTGATACTACCACTAACTCAGACCGATCCGTAGTAGTCCTCGTAGAAGTCACCTCCATAGCCTGGAAGCTCAACATGATCATCCGGAAACAGACGATCTCGCGGAGCTTGTGGACCATAGGGGCTAGGATGAGGCCTTGGACCAACAGACGGTGGCCTGCGGGGACCGCGAGGTGGGGTGATGCCTCCTACATCACGCCATCCCATCACGTCTGGCAGAGCAGATCTCACAGGATAGAGATCGCGCATATCTGAATATCCAGCTTGCACCGCCGGTGCGAATCGAGTCAAAGTGGCCCAGTGGTCAGCACGGGTATTGAAGAGCTCTAACCTTAAGGCCCGATTTTCACGGTCCTTATCCTCGAGCATCTCAGCAGTGGTGCGAGTCCGTGAATCCTCCTGGGTGGGGTCAGCATAGATAGCCTGGAGATACCCTTGTGCTCCCGGAAGTGATCCTGGCATATACCGGAAATCAGAGTCCCGAAATAGACCAGACCTGACTCGCATGATGGTCATCATAGAGTAGGCGGCGTCCTGCACAGCCACCTCAATAGTAACCCCGAGTCCATAGGAGCAGTGAAGGGGCTCGGTGGATCCAGGATAAGATGGAAATATCCTGACAGTGCAGAGATACTGGCTTTGATTAAAGTCTCGGAATTGCTCTTCGACCGTGTATTCAGGATACCAGCGGTATCCAGCCTCAGTCATTACCCTGACCAACTTGGCAGTATGGCCGGGTACATCTAGGCATCGAGTCAGGCGAACCACTTGATTGAGGTCGCGAGTGGCCATCTGAAAGCACAATCATAATGCAAAGGCATTAGAATTTCTAGCAAAATTTCGGCAGCATAACAGCTGTAAATGCTCAAGAAGGATTTTGAGACATTTGACAAAGGATTACATACACACTCAACATCATCATATCAAATTCTGAGTCCATCCTAGCAACATAATATGGTAGAAGAACTGAACTAGGCTTGTATCCATCATACCTATAAGGTACTACTGATTAGTAACACGTGATCCTGATAGAGAGAATAGATCCTAATTCCTTAACCCCCGGTGGAAGAATGGACTGACTCAGATCAGAATATCACAAGATAAAGGAGTAAAAAGAGCCTTACGTTCCAACCCACAAACAATTCCCCTACATATAACTAAAGAATTTCTAGACTCAACATCGACCAGTTTGGCTTGGAGAACCTACAGGCAGTCCAGCTCTGATGCCAACGCTGTCAGGACCCCGACTCGATGTCACATCGATCTAGCCGGTAACACCTCATATCACTTTGCGGCCTCACGCACGGTATCCCCACGGGTGTCGCCTTACCTTTGCCCGGGACCGTTTGCGCCTTTTGGCTCACGTATATGATAGTGTCGCTAGCATCCATATGATAAGGAGCCCGGGCTGACATGACTAGTCGTAAACCCAAAGTGGCACAGACTTACAGGGACAGGCATCCATGACCCAGCTTCGAACGTGTCGGTCATCAGCAAGTGGGTCCGGGCTGTAGCACTGGGCTAGAAGGACTCCGGTAAACCGGGCTGTAGCGGGCTAACAGGACTCCGGTACTCAAAGCGTGACATTTCCCCGAAGGGACAGACACAGGAACGAAGAAGGACACATGCCGGCCAGCCTAGGTGTTCCAGAGCAGTAGCAAGCTACCATGGCTCAGCGGTAACACTAGGAGACATTTCCCGGTAAGAGAGGCTACTAAAGATAAACAACTAGATAGTCAGATCCCACACATACCAAGCATTTCAATCATACACACAATATGCTCGATATGTGCAAATACAACGAAGCATCACAACATGACTCTATGACACAAGTACTTTATTTAAGGCTCAGAGAGCCATACATAACATACACAAAGGTACGGGTCTCACGACCCAACATTCAAGTCATACAGTCATACAAACCAGCAGCGGAAGTAACTTGTCTGAGTACAGACAACTAGTAAAATAAAAGAGGCTTGGAAAGCCTAGCTATACTACATGGTCCTTCACAAGCTCAGGATCACCACCTGGGCCTTTAGCCTACTCGTTGATGTCAACGTCTACATAGAACCCATCAGAAGGGGTTGCAGCGTCTTCTGTAAAAATGTAAATTATAGCAACATGAGTACAAAGGTACTCAGCAAGACTTACATCAGATCCTACATACATGCATATTATCAAGAAGGGTTGGTGGAGTTATTGCAGCAAGCCAGCTTTGACTCTTGGCTAGACTATCCTACGATACTCCAACTTGAAATGGTTTTGCGCACATGAGTCCACTACTCACCACTTCAATACACTACCGAGGATCCGCCTCCGTCTTCCTACGGAAGAGCCATCCTCGGCACTCACACTTATCTTGAAGCTTTTAGTAGTTTCCATTTACTTGTCTATGAACTGTATAGGCAACCAAGTAGTCCTTTACCGCGGACGCGGCTATTCGAATAGATTATGATAACCCTGCAGGGGTGTACTTCTTCATACATGTTTCCACCACTTAGCGTCTGCACACGACATGTGCTCGGCAGACTTCAAGCGAAAGCCGACGTGGGTGTAGACCACGACCTACCTAAACACTTAAGCCTCTAGTCCAGGTTTATCGCCTATTCAGGTTCCATCCGCAGGGAGTCCGGCCGAGGTTTCCCATACGGCCCCGAACGATGTGAACAGGGTTCCCGAGATACCTAACGGGTATTCGGTACACCGTGCCACGTACCTACCGCATCACAGCCCACCCCTATGGTCAGCGCTGTCCACGGCCTCCAGTAGGCTACAAACACCAGAAACTACTTGCAACTCCTGGACAGAGAGCTAGGGTGAATAAGAAGTCGAGCGGGGTCATATTTCAGGGCCCAATGCATGGTAGTAACTGTATCTTAAATCACACATACAGATCTCAGTGCTTAAGGTCGGCTTCAATGAAACAACCCACCATGTACTCCTACATGGCCTCTCATCGATACCTTTACCAAATCGTGTTCACCACACCACTCTCATTACCGACATAATCATTTCACTCTAGCCCATCACCCAGATGAACCAGACCTGACACGACTCTAAGCATAGCAGGCATAGCAAGGTAGGAACAACACATACATATGGCTCATACAACTCCTACACATGCTAGTGGGTTTCATCTAGTTACTGTGGCAATGACAGGTCATGCAGAGGAAGTGGGTTCAACTACCGTAGCACACAGCAGTTTGAAACGCGTTGTCTTAATGCAGTAAAAGAGAGCAGGAGCGAGAACATGGGATTGTATCGATATGATCAAATGGTTGGTTGCTTGCCTGATGGTTTGATGCACTGATACGGTTCTTCGTTAGGGTAATCACGGTACTCCTCGGAGGCAGAACCTGTCGCAAAGGACACCGATACACAACCATTACCAAACAATGTGCAACAATATGATGCATGCATGAAACATGGCAATATGAGTGTGTTGGGCTAATGCAACTAAAACCAGAAGGGTTTGAACAAATTTGAATCAAAGATTCAAATTTCAAACTCAAACTTGGCCTTTTAAAGTGCTTTTCCTTGTTCTGCTTAAAACATCAATTTAACTTGTTTGATCATGCATGAAAATAGTACAGATGGATAGATTGGATTTTTCTGATCATTTTTCATATATAATTTGTCTAATTTGGAGTTACAGAATAAAAGTTATGAATTTTTGAAGTTTAAATAATATTCTGGAATTTCCTGATTTAATTTAAATCCAGAAATATATATATTGCGCCAGCATGACGTCAGCATGACGTCAGCAGTCAACTGCGGCTGGCTGGGGTCAAACCTGACGTGTGGGGTCCACACGTCAGTGACAGGGGGGTTTAACAGGGTTAATTTAATCCTAATTAGGAATTAGTGGCGCTGGGGCCCACTGGTCAGTGTCAGGGGGTTAACTAACAGTGATTAGCACTAATCTGACCACCTGGCCGACGGGGCCCACGCGTCAGTGACCCTGGGGGGGTCAAACCCCAGGTCAAACAGGTCAAACCCACCGGCGACATGACGCCGGCGAGGCCCGAGACGGCGGCGCGATACGGAAACGTGCTACAGGGCACGGGCGAGGCTGTGCTTGGGCTCGTTGGAGAGCCCTTGCTGGTGCGCATCGAATGGTGGTGGTGGCCGTGCCTGAGGTGGCCGGTACCGACGACGGCGAGCTCGTGAGCGGTGGCCGGAGTTCGGCCAACGACGGGTTCGGCGATGCAGGGCGCTAGGGGAGGCGTTGGTGCGTGCTACGTGCTCCTGGTGAGGTGTGTAGCACGATGGTGTGCTCGGCTTCGAGCTACAACGGCTCCAGCCACGGCGGTGACGAGGCACGGCGGCGGCGAGCTTCGGAGCTCAAGGGGACGGCAACTACAGGATGCTAGGGACGACGGGGCAAGGGGGAATCGGTTCAGCGGCTCACCGCGGAGCTGCAGGGATGGTTAGCGGGCTCGGGGACGTCCGGAGTGCAGCGAATTGACAGCGACGATCTCCGGTGGCCGAGGAGGGGAACGGCGACGTGGGCGGCAGCAGGGCTTCCGGAGGGCCGTGGATCGGTGGGGAGGAAGAGGGGGTCGAGGCGGAGCTCGCAAGCACAGCGAGGGGTCGAGGGGGTGGCCGGTGACGGCTGCTATGGCGAACGGCGGCGATGGGTGCGTCGGGTGAGAGAGAGAGCAGGGGGAGAAGCACGGGAGAGAGGGGGGGATAAGGCCAGGGGATCGGGGCGGCTGCGTGGCGTCGTCCGGGGCATCGAGGGCGACGAGAAGGGCGCCAGGCAGGCAGGGAGGGAGGTGGCGTGGCGCGGTGGCGCGCGCGCGCGCCGGGCACGCTCCCCTTCCTCTGTTGAGGACGAAGACGACAGAGGAGGGAGGCGGGCTGGGCCGCCTGCTGGCTGGGCCGGCCAGCTGGCTGGGCCGGACAGGGAGGAGCCCAGGTAAGCTCCTCCTTTTATTTATTTTTGTTTTCTAATTTCTGACATTTGTTTTGATTTAAAAAAAATATTAAATCATTTATTTACCTTATGCCAATTTTTGCAGGAGCTAGATATATTATTCCAGAGCTCCTTTATAAATGGCATAATATTTGGACGTATATTAATATATATAACTAATATATTTCCAAAGCAAATATTTATGCATTAGATCCAAATGCCCAAAATAAATACCTATGAGCTCTTAAAAATATTGGTTTGATTTTTATCTCTGTCCAATATTTTCAGAGAGCAACATGAGCATTTTCTTGGACCCTTTTGGAGAAATTTTTATTTGGGTCATTTTCAAAAATGATTCTGAGGGTTTCACAGATCCCCATTTCAAGTTTCTGATGAAAGAGTAAACATGATGCAACACTCTAATGCATGACTAGCTAGGGTGTGACATCATTCTTGCGAAAGAAGATGAAGCGTATGAGGCAAACTCAATTCCATTTTTTGTAGTTTTATTTTATAAACTAAACTAGTGCTAAAACAAGAAACAAAAAGATTCAATTGCAAGATCTAAAGATATACCTTCAAGCACTCACCTCCGCGGCAACGGCACCAGAAAAGAGCTTGATGTCTACTACACAACCTTCCTCTTGTAGACGTTGTTGGGCCTCCAAGTGCAGAGGTTTGTAGGACAGTAGCAAATTTCCCTCAAGTGGATGACCTATGGTTTATCAATCCGTGGAAGGCGTAGGATGAAGATGGTCTCTCTCAAACAACTTTGCAACCAAATAACAAAGAGTCTCTTGTGTCCCCAACACACACAATACAATGGTAAATTGTATAGGTGCACTAGTTCAGCGAAGAGATGGTGATACAAGTGCAATATAGATAGTAGATATAGGTTTTTCTAATCAGAAAATATAAAAACAGCAAGGTAACAAGTGGTAAAAGTGAGTGTAAACGGTATTGCAATGCTAGGAAACAAGGCCTAGGGTTCATACTTTCACTAGTGCAAGTTCTCTCAAGAATAATAACATAATTGGGTCATATAACTATCCCTCAACATGCAACAAAGAGTCACTCCAAAGTCACTAATAGCGGAGAACAAACGAAGAGATTATGGTAGGGTACGAAACCACCTCAAAGTTATCCTTTCCGATCGAGCTATTCAAGAGTCCGTAGTAAAATAACATGAAGCTATTCTTTTCGTTCAATCTATCATAGAGTTCGTACTAGAATAACACCTTAAGACACAAATCAACCAAAATCCTAAAGTCACCTAGATACTCCAATGTCACCTCAAGTATCCATGGGTATGATTATATGATATGCATCACACAATATCAGATTCATCTATTCAACGAACACAAATAACTTCAAAAGTGCCCCAAAGTTTCTACCGGAGAGTCAAGATAAAAACGTGTGCCAACCCCTACGCATAAGTTCACGAGGTCACGGAACTCGCGAGTTGATTATCAAAACATACATCAAGTGGATCACGTCATATCCCATTGTCACCATAGATAAGCACATGAAAGACATACATCAAGTGTTCTCAAATCCTTAAAGACTCAATCCGATAAGATAACTTCAAAGCGAAAACTCAATTCATCACAAGAGAGTAGAGGGGGCGAAACATCATAAGATTCAACTATAATAGCAAAGCTCCCAATACATCAAGATCATTCCGAATCAAGAACACGAGAGAGAGAGAGATCAAACACATAGCTACTGGTACATACCCTCAGCCTCGAGGGATAACTACTCCCTCCTCGTCATGGAGAGCGCCGGGATGATGAATATGGCCACCGGAGAGGGATTCCCCCCTCCGGCAGGATGCCAGAACGGGTCTAGATTGGTTTTCGGTGGCTACGGAGGCTTCTGGCGGCGAAACTCCCGATCTGTTCTGATCCCCGATGTTTTTAGGGTATATGGACATATATAGGTGAAAGAAGTCGGTCAAGGGATCCACGAGGGGCCCACGAGGGTGGGGGCGCACCCAGGGGGTAGGGCGCGCCTCCCTGCCTCGTGGCTTCCTCGAAGCTTCCCTGACGTCTACTCCAAGTCTCCTGGATTGCTTCCGTTCCAAAAATAACTCTCCCGAAGGTTTCATTCCGTTTGGACTCCGTTTGATATTCCTTTTCTTCGAAACACTGAAATAGGCAAGAAAACAACAATTTGGGCTGGGCCTCCGGTTAATAGGTTAGTCCCAAAAATAATATAAAAGTGTTTAGTAAAGCCCATAAACATCCAAAATAGATAATATAATAGCATGAAACAATAAAAAATATAGATACGTTGGAGACATATCAGCCTGCTAATTGGGTTTTGCCATAGCAAACGGTTGTTGAAAAAATACCATGGGCGATGACCTCATGCAATGCACAGAGTTTCTAGGAATAAACCATGTTGGATCAATGAATAATCACACACGACTTTCTCTTGAAAACTGTTTGCGTTAGGCCACCTTGCGCAAATGTTTACCACATAAAAATTGTGTGTGATGGGCAGCCTTTGCCACACAGTTTCTTCTACGGACCGTGTGTGATACATTCAATAACGCAAACGATTTAACAGGAAAAATTATGTGTGATGTACCTGTGAACGGAAACGTTTTCCTTGGAGGGACTATGTGGGATGTACATACGAACAAAAACATTCAGCGAGGACTCATTGTGTGGGATGTACTTGTGATCGGAAACAATTTCGCTGTATAATTGTATTTTTTTAGCTCTACTATACGTATTTCCGTATTTGAGCGCTCGCCGGTCGCACACGACCTCATTTTGCCGAGCGTGTGTGCCAGGAGGGCATATCCCCGACGGTTTCTGGGTCGTGTGGGAAAGACCCCCTATCGCCCACACTCACTTGGCGACGGTTCCAAATGCCGTCGCGGAAAGGGGTTAAAACCGTTTGTTTAGCACCTCGCTATACTACTGTGTATTTATTAAATAGGTTGGCATGCCATAATTCATGTACATGCCGCCTATGTAAACATGATGGCATGATATAATTCACAAATAGAATGACATAATTCAAAATATGATGATTATGTAAACACAAAACATGATGAGATGATATAACTATATGATGTCTTTATTAAATGGGTTGGCATGCCATAATTCAGGTAGATGTTGTCTATGTAAACATGATGGCATGATATAATTCAAATATAAGATTTATATACTAAGCAAGTAAGTAGATGCAATCACATATATGACGTCTAAACTAAGCAGATGGCATTCAATATTGTGTATATGATGTAAAAACTAAGCAATGCAAGACAACATATGCATGATATGAGTAATATAACGCTGCCAAGTTTGAGCATGCACATCAGGGGGGAAATAGGACTAATCATCTGTCTCTGAATCCTCCTTTGAGGAGATATCTATAACCAGCAAGATGTCTGCTTCAACAGGTAGCATTGTCTGCTCTGAAGACCTTGTTTTCACTCTAGATATTTCCATCACCGATTCAAATGGCTGATGCACAAGAAGAGTAGTTGAATATACAAACAATGTCAACAAATGGAATACATGATACCAAAAAAAGGATAACATGATATAATTCACATATATGATGATTGGCTAAACAGCATGGCATTGCATAATTCACATATATAATGCCTTGCAAGAAGATAGCATTGCATAATTCACATATATAATGCCTTCCAACAAGATGACATCGCATAATTCACATATATGGTAATTAGACACTAAGCTGGTGGCATTCACACAAAGCATGTCTAAAGTAAGCAAAATGACATAGCAATGCAAGACACCATACACACGATATGTGAAGGAAATATGCCCTAGAGGCAATAATAAAGTTATTATTTATTTCCTTGTATCATGATAAATGTTTATTATTCATGCTAGAATTGTATTAACCGGAAACATAATACATGTGTGAATACATAGACAAACAGAGTGTCACTAGTATGCCTCTACTTGACTAGCTTGTTGATCAAAGATGGTTATGTTTCCTAACCATAGACATGAGTTGTTATTAACGGGATCACATCATTAGGAGAATGATGTGATTGACTTGACCCATTCCATTAGCTTAGCACTTGATCGTTTAGTTTGTTGCTATTGCTTTCTTCATAACTTATATATGTTCCTATGACTATGAGATTATGCAACTCCCGTTTACCGGAGGAACACTTTGTGTGCTACCAAACGTCACAACGTAACTGGGTGATTATAAAGGTGCTCTACAGGTGTCTCCGAAGGTATTTGTTGGGTTGGCGTATTTCGAGATTAGGATTTGTCACTCCGATTATCGGAGAGGTATCTCTGGGCCCTCTCGGTAATGCACATCACTCAAGCCTTGCAGCATTGCAACTAATAAGTTAGTTGCGGGATGATGTATAACGGAACGAGTAAAGAGACTTGTCGGTAACGAGATTGAACTAGGTATTGAGATACCGACGATCGAATCTCGGGCAAGTAACATACTGATGACAAAGGGAACAACGTATATTGTTATGCGGTCTGACCGATAAAGATCTTCGTAGAATATGTAGGAGCCAATATGGGCATCTAGTTTCCGCTATTGGTTATTGACCGGAGACGTGTCTCGGTCATGTCTACATAGTTCTCGAACCCGTAGGGTCCGCACGCTTAAAGTTCGGTGACGATTGTAATTAGGGTTTTTGTGTTTTGATGTACCGAAGGTTGTTCGGTGTCCCGGATGTGATCACAGACATGACGAGGAGTCTCGAAATGGTCGAGACATAAAGATTGATATATTGAAAGCCTACATTTGGATATCGGAAACATTTCGGGTGAAATCAGGATTTTACCGGAGTACCAGTGGGTTACCGGAACCCCCTCGGGGGTTATTGGGCCTACATGGGCCCTAAGGGAGAAGAGGAGGGCCGGCCAGGGCAGGCCACGCGCCCCGTCCCCCTAGTACGAATAGGACAAGGAAGGGGGGGGGCTTTCCTCTTTCTCCCTTCCCCCTTCCTTTTCCAACAAGGCAAGAGGGGGGAGTCCTACTCCCGGTGGGAGTAGGACTCCTCCAGGCGCACCCCTTGGGCCGGCCGCACCTCCCCCTCTCCCTCCTTTATATACGGGGGCAAGGGGGCACCCCATGACACACAAGTTGATCTTCGTGATCGTTCCTTAGCCGTGTGTGGTGCCCCCTTCCACCATATTCCACCTCGGTCATATCGTAGCGGTGCTTAGGCGAAGCCCTGCGTCGGTAGAACATCATCACTGTTATCACGCCGTCGTGCCGACGAAACTCTCCCTCAACACTTTGCTGGATCGGAGCTCGAGGGACGTCACCGAGTTGAAAGTGTGCAGAACTCAGAGGTGCCGTACGTTCGGTACTTGGATCGGTCGGATCGGGAAGACGTACGACTACTTCCTCTACGTTGTGTCAACGCTTCCGTTGCCTGTCTACGAGGGTACGTAGACAACACTCTCCTCTCTTGTTGCTATACATCACCATGATCTTGCGTGTGCGTAGGAAAATTTTGAAATTACTACGTTCCCCAACAGTGGCATCAGAGCCTAGGTTTTATGCGTTGATGTTGTGCATGGATAGAACACAAGTGAGTTGTGGGTGATATAAGTCATAATGCTTACCAGCATGTCATACTTTGGTTCGGCGGTATTGTTGGATGAAGCGGCCCGGACCGACATTACGCGTACGCTTACGCGAGACTGGTTCTACCGACGTGCTTTGCACACAGGTGGCTGGCGGGTGTCAGTTTCTCCAACTTTAGTTGAACCAAGTGTGGCTACGCCCGGTCCTTGCGAAGGTTAAAACAGCACCAACTTGACAAACTATCGTTGTGGTTTTGATGCGTAGGTAAGAACGGTTCTTGCTAAGCCTGTAGCAGCCACGTAAAACTTGCAACAACAAAGTAGAGGACGTCTAACTTGTTTTTGCAGGGCATGTTGTGATGTGATATGGTCAAGACATGATGCTAAATTTTATTGTATGAGATGATCATGTTTTGTAACCGAGTTATCGGCAACTGGCAGGAGCCACATGGTTGTCGCTTTATCGTATGCAATACAATCACGCTGTAATGCTTTACTTTATCACTAAGAGGTAGCGATAGTCGTGGAAGCATAAGATTGGTGAGACGACAACGATGCTACGGTGGAGATCAAGGTGTCGCGCCAGTGAAGATGGTGATCATGACGGTACTTCGGAGATGGAGATCACAAGTACAAGATGATGATGGCCATATCATATCACTTATATTGATTGCATGTGATGTTTATCTTTTATGCATCTTATCTTGCTTTGATTGACGGTAGCATTATAATATGATCTCTCACTAAATTATCAAAGTATAAGTGTTCTCCCTGAGTATGCACCGTTGTGAAAGTTCTTTGTGCTGAGACACCACGTGATGGTCGGGTGTGATAGGCTCTACGTTCAAATACAATGGGTGCAAAACAGTTGCACACGCGGAACACTCACGTTAAACTTGACGAGCCTAGCATATAACAGATATGGCCTCGGAACACGGAGACCGAAAGGTCGAGTGTAGATATGATCAACATATTGATGTTCACCATTGATACTACTCCATCTCACGTGATGATCGGACATGGTTTAGTTGATTTGGATCACGTGATCACTTACAGGATTAGAGGGATATCTCTCTAAGTGGAAGTTCTTAAGTAATATGATTAATTGAACTTAAATTTATCATGAACTTAGTACTTGATAGTATCTTGCTTGTCTATGTTTGATTGTAGATAGATGGCTCGTGCTGTTGTTCCGTTGAACTTAGTGCGTTCCTTGAGAAAGCAAAGTTGAAAGATGATGGTAGCAATTACACGGACTGGGTCCGTAACTTGAGGATTATCCTCATTGCTGCATAGAAGAATTACGTCCTGGAAGCACCGCTAAGTGCCAAGCCTGCTGCAGGAGCAACAACAGATGTTATGAACGTCTGGTAGAGTAAAGCTGATGACTACTCGATAGTTCAGTGTGCCATGCTTTACGGCTTAGAACCGGGTCTTCAACGATGTTTTGAACGTCATGGAGTATATGAGATGTTCCAGGAGTTGAAGTTAATATTTCAAGCAAATGCCCGGATTGAGAGATATGAAGTCTCCAATAAGTTCTATAGCTGCAAGATGGAGGAGAATAGTTCTGTCAGTGAACATATACTCAAAATGTCTGGGTATCATAATCGCTTGACTCAACTGGGGGTTAATCTTCCTGTTGATAGTGTCATTGACAGAGTTCTTCAATCACTGCCACCAAGCTAGAAAAGCTTCGTGATGAACTATAATATGCAAGGGATGAATAATACTATCCCTGAGCTCATCGCGATGCTAAAAGCCGCGGAGGTAGAAATCAAGAAGGAGCATCAAGTGTTGATGGTCAATAAGACCACCAGTTTCAAGAAAAAGGGCAAAGGGAAGAAGAAAGGGAACTTCAAGAAGAACAGCAAACAAGTTGCTGCTCAGGAGAAGAAACCCAAGTCTGGACCTAAGCCTGAGACTGAGTGCTTCTACTGCAAGCAGACTGGTCACTGGAAGCGGAACTGCCCAAAGTATTTGGCGGAACTGGTCACTGGATGGCAAAGTGAACAAAGGTATATGTGATATACATGTTATTGATGTGTACCTTACTAATGCTCGCAGTAGCACCTGGGTATTTGATACTGGTTCTGTTGCTAACATTTGCAACTCGAGACAGGGGCTACGGATTAAGTGAAGATTGGCTAAGGACGAGGTGACGATGCGCGTGGGAAATGGTTCCAAAGTCGATGTGATCGCGGTCGGCACGCTACCTCTACATCTACCTTCGGGATTAGTATTAGACCTAAATAATTGTTATTTGGTGCCAGCGTTGAGCATGAACATTATATCTGGATCTTGTTTGATGCGAGACGGTTATTCATTTAAATCAGAGAATAATGGTTGTTCTATTTATATGAGTAATATCTTTTATGGTCATGCACCCTTGAAGAGTGGTCTATTTTTGATGAATCTCGATAGTAGTGATACACATATTCATAATGTCGAAATCAAAAGATGCAGAGTTGATAATGATAGTGCAACTTATTTGTGGCACTGCTGTTTAGGTCATATAGGTGTAACGCGCATGAAGAAACTCCATACTGATGGACTTTTGGAACCACTTGATTATGAATCACTTGGTACTTGCGAACCGTGCCTCATGGGTAAGATGACTAAAATGCCGTTCTCCGGTACTATGGCGAGAGCAACAGATTTGTTGGAAATCATACATACAGATGTATGTGGTCCAATGAATGTTGAGGCTCGTGGCGGATATCGTTATTTTCTCACCTTCACAGATGATTTAAGCAGATATGGGTATATCTACTTAATGAAACATAAGTCTGAAACATTTGAAAAGTTCAAAGAATTTTAGAGTGAAGTTGAAAATCATCGTAACAAGAAAATAAAGTTTCTACAATCTGATCATGGAGGAGAATATTTGAGTTACGAGTTTGGTCTACATTTGAAACAATGCGGAATAGTTTTGCAACTCACGCCACCCGGAACACCATAGCGTAATGGTGTGTCCGAACGTCGTAATCGTACTTTATTAGATATGGTGCGATCTATGATGTCTCTTACTGATTTACCACTATCGTTTTGGGGTTATGCTTTAGAGACGGCTGCATTCACGTTAAATAGGACACCATCAAAATCCGTTGAGACGACGCCTTATGAACTGTGGTTTGGCAAGAAACCAAAGTTGTCGTTTCTGAAAGTTTGGGGCTGCGACTCTTATGTGAAAAAGCTTCAACCTGATAAGCTCGAACCCAAATCGGAGAAATGTGTCTTCATAGTATACCCAAAGGAGACTGTTGGGTACACCTTCTATCACAGATCCGAAGGCAAGACTTTTGTTGCTAAATTCGGAGTTTTTCTAGAGAAGGAGTTTCTCTCGAAAGAAGTGAGTGGGAGAAAAGTAGAACTTGATGAGGTAACTTGTAACGCCCCGAGACCGATGTGCCAGGTGTCCTCCAGTTATTCGTTGTTGTTGCCTTGTCATTGCTTGTGTGTCATGCATTGTATATCATGTCATCATGTGCATTTCATTTGCATACGTGTTCGTCTCATGCATCCGAGCATTTTCCCCGTTGTCCATTTTGCATTCCGGCGCTCCGTTCTCCTCCGGTGGTCCTTTCTACCTTTCTTTCATGTGTGGGGGTTAAACATTTCCGGATTGGACCGAGACTTGCCAAGCGACCTTGGTTTACTACCGGTAGACCGCCTGTCATGTTTCATACCATTTGGACTTCGTTTGATACTCCAACGGTTAACCGAGGGACCGAAAAAGCCTCGTGTGTGTTGCAGCCCAACACCCTTCCAATTTGGCCCCAAACCCACCTAAACCCTCTCCATCATCTAGAGCGTTCGATCACGATCGCGTGGCCGAAAACCGCACCTCATTTGGACTCTCCTAGCTCTCTCTACCTATAAATATGTGCTCCCCTCCCGAATTTCGCGGTTGAAACCCTAAAATTCCTCCCGCACGCCGCCGGACATGTCCGCGCCCGCCGGACGAAATCCCGCCGCCGCTCCCTTCCAGTGGCAACGTGCCACGTGTCCCGCGCCCGCCGTCCCCGCAGCTGGCCCGCGCGGCCCGGATCGGGCCCGCGGAGCCCACCCGTCACCGCCGCCATC
>NC_041392.1:265338005-265389108 GCF_002162155.2 Triticum dicoccoides
CAGCGCCGCGCCACCCGCCTCTTCCTCCGCCGGAGCTGCGCCATGCCGCCCGCCTCTTCCTCCGCCGGAGCTGCGCTACCGCGCGCGAGCTCGCCAGCCGCGACCACCGCACCCCGCCGCCTCGGGCGCCCCGCATCGCCGCCGTTTTCCCGTCGCGCCCTGCCGCCCCGGAGGAGCTCCCCGCCGTCCCGGAGCTCCGGCAGCTCCACCATCTCCGGCCGCCATCGTCTTCAACTCCGGCGAAGATCCGGCCGCCTCGATTTCCGCGTCGGGCAAACCCTAGATCTGGAGGTAGCAATTTCGGCTAAGTCCCCAATTTTTCAGATCCATCTGCCCATATTCATCGCATCATAATTCAGCATCTGTAACTCCAATTTGAGCATATAGCATATCAAAATGTTCGTCTCAGAGAGTACATCATTTCATATCATTGCATCATTTTCATTTGAGTTCATCTTGATGCCCGAAATGCTGTTGGAAGAGTGCTACTTGAGATAATTGTCAGATCTGCTGCTCCATTTAGATATTTGTCATTTTTGCCATGATTATTGTGTGCATGATATGCCCATGAGCTCTACATATGTTTTGTTAAGGGTTTTTGCCATCTATCCAGAGGTGCAACCCATGTATTTTTGTGATGTGTGTGGTGACTAGCACAAGCTTGCAAAGTGAGGCACTTGGTAATGCTGATTTCAGGGACTTAGTATTTCCACTAAGTCCTTGATCTGTTTATCTCATATGGCCATATGTTCATGTTGTTTCCTAGTGATCCGTGCTTCTTTTGAGGATGATCAGTAAGGATGTTTTGTTAATCTTTTAGTGATCTATCCATCCATGCCTTTGTTTGCAATTATGTAGCACCCTAGCTTGAGTCAATAGAGCTCTACTTTTGCTATTTCGCGAATCTGGGCAGATTGTCTACTTGTTAGCGATTTTGCCGATGATGTTTTAGTTGATCCGTGCATGCCATGTTATTGTTCTTGCCATGTCTAGCTTGTATAATGTGTATTCTTGATGGGTGTATGCTTAGATTGTCATGCCTTGCTCTGTAGTGAGTGCATCGAGCTCGTAAACATGCCTACTTGATATCTGTTTCAGCATGCTCCAGTTTTCACTAAGTCTGTGATCTGATTATGTTTTTGCCATGTTCACATGCTTGCAATTGTATTTTCTGATCCCTATTGGCTCAAGGTCACTAAGGGACTTTTGTTAAGCTCTTTGAGTAGATCCATGCCATGCTTTACTTTTCCATGTTCAGGCCCTGTAGCATATAGTTTTCATGCTCTGAAGTGTGCTACCTGATCTGAAATTCCAGACAAGTGTTAATTTCACTAAGTCTGAAATCTGTTTACCATATGCATTTTTGCCATGCTTGTTTGGACCTGTTAATGGATGAATTGGCCGTAGCTCACTGCTAGGCTTTTGTTAAGCATCATGAATGGATCCCTGCCATGTATTTTTTTGCCATGTTTGAGTGATGTAGCATGTTCATCTTGTTGCATTTAGATGGCTACTTGCTGTATATCGCAGACCGGTGCCATATTTGAATTGCTAGCCATTTCCAATCCGTAACTCCGTTTCCGGTGTTCTTTATATTGTTTTCAAGCGATTTCATCTCATCTTTCCAGTGGCAGACTTGGATTTCCAAGTTGAGGCTAGGTTCAATCATTCCTTTGCATATCATGCATATGCATCGCATACCGCATCCCGCATATCATACCATGTTCATGTGTTGGTTGTTTACTATGTTGTGTGATTCTTTCCGGTGTTTGCTTCTTCGGGTTGGTTCTGGTAACGTCGCGTTTGTGAGGATCCGTTTGTCTACGTCCGTTTGTCTTCTTCATGGACTCGTTCTTCTTCCTTGCGGGATCTCAGGCAAGATGATCATACCCTCGAAATAACTTCTATCTTTGCTTGCTTAGTTGCTCGCTCTTTTGCTATGCCTATGCTGTGATACCTACCACTTGCTTTTCATGCCTCCCATATTGTTGAACCAAGCCTCTAACCCACCTTGTCCTAGCAAACCGTTGTTTGGCTATGTTACCGTTTTGCTCAGCCCCTCTTATAGCGTTGTTAGTTGCAGGTGAAGATTGAAGTTTGTTCCTTGTTGGAACATGGAGATGTTGTTCCTTGTTGGAACATGTTTACTTGTTGGGATATCACAATATATCTTATCTAATTAATGCATCTATATACTTGGTAAAGGGTGGAAGGCTCGGCCTTATGCCTGGTGTTTTGTTCCACTCTTGCCGCCCTAGTTTCCGTCATATCGGTGTTATGTTCCCGGATTTTGCGTTCCTCACGCGGTTGGGTTATAATGGAACCCCTTGACAGTTCGCTTTGAATAAAACTCCTCCAGCAAGGCCCAACCTTGGTTTTACCATTCGCCACCTAGCCTTTTCCCTTGGGAGTCGCGCATCCCGAGGGTCATCTTTATTTTAACCCCCCCGGGCCAGTGCTTGTCTAAGTGTTGGTCCAAACTAGAGCCACTTGCGGCGCCACCTCGGGGAAACTTGGGGGCTAGTTTTACCTGTACATAGTGTTCATCCGGTGTTGCCCTGAGAACGAGATATGTGCAGCTCCTATTAGGATGTCGGCGCATGGGGCGGTCTTGCTGGACTTGTTTTACCATTGTCGAGGATGTCTTGTTGTACCGGGATACCGAGTCTGATCGGAATGTCTCGGGAGGAGGTCTATTCCTTTGTTGACCGTGAGAGCTTGTGATGGGCTAAGTTGGGACACCCCTGCAGGGTTTTGAACTTTCGAAAGCCGTGCCCGCGGTTATGGGCAGATGGGAATTTGTTAATGTCCGGTTGTAGAAAACCTGAAGTTGACCTTAATTAAAATACATCAACCGCGTGTGTAACCGTGATGGTCTCGTTCCGGCGGAGTCCGGGAAGTGAACACGGTGTTGGAGTTATGCTTGACATAGGTTGTTTTAGGATCACTTCTTGATCATAGTTTATCGACCGTGCTTTGCCTTCTCTTCTCGCTCTCATTTGGGTATGTTAGCCACCATATATGCTAGTCGCTTGCTGCAGCTCCACCTCATACCTTACCTTACCCTTAAGCTTAAATAGTCTTGATCGCGAGGGTGTGAGATTGCTGAGTCCCCGTGGCTCACAGATACTTCCAAAATACAGCTTGCAGGTGCCGATGAGACCGTGCAGTTGACGCAACCAAGCTCAGGAGGAGCTCGATGAAGATCTTGTCCTTTGTGGTGTTTCGTTCTAGTTGATCAGTAGTGGAGCCCAGTTGGGGTCGATCGGGGACCTTTGTCGCATTTGGGGTTCTTCTTTTATTTTGGTACCGTAGTCAGACCTTGTTTGTATCTGTTTGATGTAATGCTTTATTCTTGTAATTGTGTGAAGTGGCGATTGTAAGCCAACTATGTATCTTTTTCCCCTATTGTATTACATGGGTTGTGTGAAGATTACCTCACTTGCGACATTGCTTTCAATGCGGTTATGCCTCTAAGTCGTGCTTCGACACGTGGGAGATATAGCCGCATTGAGGGCGTTACATAACTATACCTGCTCCCTTGTTGGAAAGTAATACATCACAGAAACCGATTTCGGTGACACCTACACCAATTAGTGAGGAAGCTAATGATAATGATCATGAAACTTCAGATCAAGTTACTACCGAACCTCGTAGATCAACCAGACTAAGATCCGCACCAGAGTGGTATGGTAATCCTGTTCTGGAAGTCATGCTACTAGATCATGATGAACCTACGAACTATGAAGAAGCGATGGTGAGCCCAAATTCCGCAAAATGGCTAGAAGCCATGAAATCTGAGATGGGATCCATGTATGAGAACAAAGTGTGGACTTTGGTTGACTTGCCCGTTGATCGGCAAGCAATTGAGAATAAATGGATCTTCAAGAAGAAGACTGACGCTGATGGTAATGTTACTGTCTACAAAGCTCGACTTGTTGAGAAAGGTTTTCCACAAGTTCAAGGGATTGACTATGATGAGACCTTCTCACCCGTAGCGATGCTTAAGTCTGTCCGAATCATGTTAGCAATTGCCGCATTTTATGATTATGAAATTTGGCAAATGGATGTCAAAACTGCATTCCTGAATGGATTTCTGGAAGAAGAGTTGTATATGATGCACCCAGAAGGTTTTGTCGATCCAAAGGGAGCTAACAAAGTGTGCAGGCTCCAGCGATCCATTTATGGACTGGTGCAAGCCTCTCGGAGTTGGAATAAACGCTTTGATAGTGTGATCAAAGCATTTGGTTTTATACAGACTTTTGGAGAAGCCTGTATTTACAAGAAAGTGAGTGGGAGCTCTGTAGCATTTCTGATATTATATGTGGATGACATATTATTGATTGGAAATAATATAGAATTTCTGGATAGCATAAAGGGATACTTGAATAAGAGTTTTTCAATGAAAGACCTCGGTGAAGCTGCTTACATATTGGACATTAAGATCTATAGAGATAGATCAAGACGCTTAATTGGACTTCCACAAAGCACATACCTTGACAAAGTTTTGAAGAAGTTCAAAATGGATCAAACAAAGAAAGGGTTCTTGCCTGTGTTACAAGGTGTGAAGTTGAGTAAGACTCAATGTCCGACCACTGCAGAAGATAGAGAGAAAATGAAAGATGTTCCCTATGCTTCAGCCATAGGCTCTATCATGTATGCAATGTTGTGTACCAGACCTGATGTGTGCCTTGCTATAAGTCTAGCAGGGAGGTACCAAAGTAATCCAGGAGTGGATCACTGGACAACGGTCAAGAACATCCTGAAGTACCTGAAAAGAACTAAGGATATGTTTCTCGTATATGGAGGTGACAAAGAGCTCATCGTAAATGGTTACGTTGATGCAAGCTTTGACACTGATCCGGACAATTCTAAATCGCAAACCGGATACGTGTTTACATTAAACAGTGGAGCTATTAGTTGGTGCAGTTCTAAACAAAGCATCATGGCGGGATCTACATGTGAAGCGGAGTACATAGCTGCTTCAGAAGTAGCAAATGAAGGAGTCTGGATGAAGGAGTTCATATCCGATCTAGGTGTCATACCTAGTGCATCGGGTCCAATGAAAATCTTTTGTGACAATACTGGTGCAATTCCCTTCGCAAAGGAATCCAGATTTCACAAGAGAACCAAGCACATCAAGAGACGCTTCAATTCCATTTGGGATTTAGTCCAAATGGGAGACATAGAAATTTGCAAGATACATACAGATCTGAAAGTTGCAGACCCGCTGACTAAGCCTCTTCCACGAGCAAAACATGATCAGCACCAAGGCTCCATGGGTGTTAGAATCATTACTGTGTAATCTAGATTATTGACTCTAGTGCAAGTGGGAGACTGAAGGAAATATGCCCTAGAGGCAATAATAAAGTTATTATTTATTTCCTGTATCATGATAAATGTTTATTATTCATGCTAGAATTGTATTAACCGGAAACATAATACATGTGTGAATACATAGACAAACAGAGTGTCACTAGTATGCCTCTACTTGACTAGCTCGTTGATCAAAGATGGTTATGTTTCCTAACCATAGACATGAGTTGTTATTTGGTTAACGGGATCACATCATTAAGAGAATGATGTGATTGACTTGACCCATTCCGTTAGCTTAGCACTTGATCATTTAGTTTGTTGCTATTGCTTTCTTCATAACTTATATATGTTCCTAGGACTATGAGATTATGCAACTCCCGTTTACCGGAGGAACACTTTGTGTGCTACCAAACATCACAACGTAACTGGGTGATTATAAAGGTGCTCTACAGGTGTCTCCGAAGGTATTTGTTGGGTTGCGTATTTTGAGATTAGGATTTGTCACTCCGATTGTCGGAGAGGTATCTCTGGGCCCTCTCGGTAATGCACATCACTCAAGCCTTGCAAGCATTGCAACTAATAAGTTAGTTGCGGGATGATGTATTACAGAACGAGTAAAGAGACTTGCTGGTAACGAGATTGAACTAGGTATTGAGATACCAACGATCGAATCTCGGGCAAGTAACATACCGATGACAAAGGGAACAACGTATATTGTTATGCGGTCTGACCGATAAAGATCTTCGTAGAATATGTAGGAGCCAATATGAGCATCCAGGTTCCACTATTGGTTATTGACCGGAGACGTGTCTCGGTCATGTCTACATAGTTCTCGAACCCGTAGGGTCCGCACGCTTAAAGTTTGGTGACGATCGTAATTAGGGTTGTGTTTTGATGTACCGAAGGTTGTTCGGTGTCCCGGATGTGATTACGGACATGACGAGGAGTCTCGAAATGGTCGAGACATAAAGATTGATATATTGGATGTCTATATTTGGATATCGGAAACGTTCCGGGTGAAATCGGGATTTTACCGGAGTACTGATGGGTTACCGGAACCCCCCCGGGGGTTATTGGGCCTACATGGGCCCTAAGGGAGAAGAGGAGGGCCGACCAAGGCAGGCCGCGCACCCCCTCCCCCCTAGTCCTAATAGGACAAGGAAGGGGGGGCCTTTCCTCTTTCTCCCTTCCCCCTTCCTTTTCCAACAAGGCAAGAGGGGGGAGTCCTACTACCGGTGTGAGTAGGACTCCTCCAGGCGCACCCCTTGGGCCGACCGCACCTCCCCCTCTCCCTCCTTTGTATACGGGGGCAAGGGGGCACCCCATGAAACACAAGTTGATCTTCGTGATCGTTCCTTAGCCGTGTGCGGTGCCCCCTTCCACCATATTCCACCTCGGTCATATCGTAGCGGTGCTTGGCAAAGCCCTGTGTCGGTAGAACATCATCACTGTCATCACGCCGTCGTGCTGACAAAACTCTCCCTCAACACTTTGCTGGATCGGAGCTCGAGGGACATCACCATGTTGAACGTGTGCATAACTCGGAGGTGCCATACGTTCGGTACTTGGATCGGTCGGACCGGGAAGACGTACAACTACTTCCTCTACGTTGTGTCAACGCTTCCGTTGGCGGTCTACGAGGGTACGTAGACAACACTCTCCTCTCTTGTTGCTATACATCACTATGATCTTGCGTGTGCGTAGGAAATTTTTGAAATTACTACGTTCCCCAACAATATGAGCAACATAACCCTGCCAAGTTAGAGCATACACCTCGGGGGGGGGGGGTAGGACTTGCCATCTGTCTCTGAATCATCCTCTGAGGAGCTATTTGTAAGCAGCAAGATATGTGCTTCGTCAGATAGCATTATCTGCTCTAAAGGCCTTGTTTTCACTCCAGATTTTCCATCACCATGTCAAATGGTTGACGCACAGGAAGAGTAGTTGAATGTACTACCATTGTTGACAAATGTAATACATAATGAGAAAAAAGGATGGCGTGATATAATTCACATATAATATGACTGGATCAGCAGGATGGCATTGCAAAATTCACATATATGATGCCTGGCTAAACAACATGGCATTGCATAATTCACATATACGATATAGAAACTAAACAGATGATATTCACACAAAGCATGTCTAAACTAAGCAGATGAAATATTTAATGTATAAAGTAAACAATGCAAGGCACCATATGCATGATATGACCAACATCAGCATGCCAAGTTAGAGCAAAGAACTCGGGGGGTAAATAGGAGTGGTCCGCTCCTTCTGAATCCCCCTCAAAACAGTGGCTAAACAAGATGGCATTGCATAATTCACATATACGATATAGAAACTGAACAGATGGCATTCACACAAAGCCTGTCTAAACTAAGAAGATGACGTATTTGATGTATAAAGTAAGCAATGCAGGGCACCATATGCATGATATGACCAACATCAGCATGCCAAGTTAGAGCAAAGACCTCAGGGGGTAAATAGGAGTGGTCTGCTCCTTCTGAATCACCCCCAGACCAGTTATCTTCCTCTTGATTACAATCTGAAATGGGGTGAGGGGGTTGCCTTTGCGCCCACCATGGAACGCCGTCTGCATGAAATTTTATTGCCATGCAAGGCTTCTCTCTTTTTCTCTACATCTTCAGTACCATTGTGTATAATAACTGACATGCATAGGAATAAAACATAGTGAAATTATGTAAGGAGTGCATGCAGAAATCCAGAGTGATGGTAGCAACATGTGGATAGACCCAAAACCAATGATAGCAGGTAGATAATAGCTTTTGTTAAAAATATATATAATGGCCTCTTTACTATTTGTTTCCCACCCAACATGGAACTCATAGTAGACACCAGAGATTAACCAGATAGTAGACAGATACTATTGATTGTGGCCACGATATGTACCCCAATACCCTTTAAAAACTCAAGTTTGAGCATTAGTTTGGAGCTGACTCAGAGTCTAATCGGTGAACAAGACGAGAAAGTAGCATGTCATATTAAGCGATGCATAACATAAGCAAACACGAAAGGGTGCGGCCTGTCTTCCGAACCCGTGTAGTCCACAAGGTCATCTCCTCAGTTGATGATGGTAATGCAGTTGTCATGGCTGTCAGCGGTGGGGAAGAAGATTTGAGGCGACAAAATACAGTCTGCAGGGCGGATCCCTATTGTGGTCGACCCTTTCGTCGTTGGAGCAGCTGAGCTGGGGTGGATGACGCCACGGCAGGAGCGGGACAAACCACACAAGGTTTTCTTTGACAACTATCTATAACATAAGTAATTTTGTAAGGGCTCGTTTGAATTGGAGGATTCTAACAATGCAGGGATAGGAAATACACAGGAATATGATAGTAATGCATGTGCAAAACAGAGAATTTAAAATCACTGGATTTCTGTCAATATGGGTGTTTGGTTCACAGGAATTGGAAGGTCATAGGAATGCAAAGAAGCATGGTCAAATTAAGTCAAACCACAAGAAAATGTACATTTATAATGCTTTTATGCTACTATCACTTAGTCTTCTTCTTCATGAATAGGAATTTGAAAAGGAGGGCCAAGTGGATATTAAAATTCCTACGATTTTTCTTTGAAAGAGACACTAAAGGAACAAATCCTACAGTTTTCCTTTGCTCCATTCCTTTGAACCAAATGCATGAACAGTAGTACCATAGAAAACTTTCCAATTCCTATGTTTTTCCTTCGCTTTTCCTTTCAACCACTGGCGATTCTAGTAGGTAGGCTTGAACAGGCAAAAGCATACACTCCAAAAAAGTTTTTGTGGTACTTTAACTACTTTGAACCTACGCCACTACCCTACAAGCTCAACTCCCAGACCCATCTACACATGCACAGCTCAAACGCGCAGAAATAAATAATGATGGCTTTCAAGAGAGTCAATCATGGATAGCTAAGTTTCCTGGTACCTCACTGCTTGTTATATAGGAGAAAGTAATCGTATTTCACATTACTACGTGTGCTCAGTGGACAATATATATAACTTGTAGAGTAAAAAAGCGATGCAGCAAGTGTACAACCTCTTTGGCGAAGTCATGTCGATCTCAGCATCATTGGGTTGGTCGCTGAGGATGTTGTGGCTGATGTGGCTCTCAGAGGAGGGGAAGAAGATCTTAGGCGTCTCGAGATGGAGCCAAGGGTACTGCTCCGCTGTGATGGAGGGTTTCGTCGTTGGAGCAGCTCCGATGAGGTGTACGACGGCGAGGCTGAAGCAGGACAAGAGAGACAACGTTAACCTGAAGTGGTATTTCAATAGCATCTCCAATAGATGATGCAAAATACATAAAAAAAAAGTGCTAGATGTAAAATACATCAGCGGCTCATCTCCGAACTTAACTGTTGAAACTGAATTTAACTTTTGATACAGAATTTTACTGTCGAAACTGAATTTTTCTATTGAAACTAAATGCACTAGTAGCAGAAAAGCAGTGCACTAATAGTTTTGGCCACTCGAGCACTAGTGGTAGAGTAGTAGTGATCTAAATTGGTAGCTGCTCCAGCAGGAAACATAGTATCAGAGAGTAGCCATGGCAGCTGGTCATGCAGCAGCAGCACCCGGAGCAACAGCGCATGCGAGAGCCGGTGCAGCTGGTCGTGCAGCAGCATCTTAGGTAGTAGCACTAGGGGCTCAAGCGAGAGCCGAATTTGCTGCTCGTGCAGCAGCAGGGTGAGCAAGAGTAGAGCAGCAGCGAGAGCAAGAGCAAGAGCAGCAGCAAGAGCAAGAGCAAGAGCAGACCAGGTAGGGGACCGAGAGCAAGAGCAGAGCAGCAGCGCGAGCATGAGCCGAAGCAGTAGCAGTAGCAAAAGGGCTAGTGAGAGCCGGAGCAACAATAGTAGCAACTCCTACTGTTGTGGTCGTCTCCATAGAGGGAGCGATGCCGTGAGGGAAGTGGCCGGCGTCGCCACCGTAGATGGAGCCACGCCATGGCGGCTTGAGACAAAGTACCGGCAGCACCATGTGTCGAATCAAGAAGAAAATGCTGCGATTAGTGTAGAACCTCTTTGGTGTCACCGATTAGGCCTCAGCTTCATTCGAGTAATCAATGATGGTGCTGCTCTTCCAGTGATGTAGGTGAAGACGACATTGTGGGAATGGACACTGGTACAGCGAGGTGATATACACACGGTTTTAACCCCTTTTCGCGACGGCATTTTGAACCGTCGCCAAGTGAGTGACTGCGGTAGGGGGTCCTTCCCACATGACCCAGAAACCATCGAGGATATGGAGCCATGATGTAGAGGCCTTACCAAATGTAATCGTATGCGATGCAGCACACACTAAAGTCTTTCGCACGTGTGGGATCGGTGATTAAACGTTTCTAATGATGCAGTGAAACCAAACGGTGTGTCGTAATGAACCGTTTAGGAAACATTATATAAGGCACACGGGCCAACATATGAACTATGTACAATATGTCCCCATCGCACATGAGTTTTCTGTGGAACCCGTCTACCATGCAAGACTCCATCGCAGACGTTTCCGAACAATTACCGTGTGCGATAATGTTCTATCACAAACAGTTCAGGAGCCCCTTCGCACGCATACAAGTATTGCGGGCCATTTGTGATTTGTTGTGTATCACCGACAGTTGCGGCAAGACTGGCGTGTGCTTTTTGTTTGGGATCCCACACGTTTCTTGAAAAAATTACGACTGGGATTGTATTTTACATTGGGCACGGTTTACTCCAAGCTCTCGTGTGCGATAACGTGATATCACAAACGGTTCTGGATCCCCTACGCACATGTAGTAGTGCTGCAAATCATTTGCGATCTGCTTTGTATCACCGACGGTTTTGCTACGATTGATGTATGCTTTCCAATGTGGATCGCACACACTCATTTAGTTGAACCGTGTGCGGAGCAATTGCCAGGTTAAAACAAAAATATTCCCTTTGAATCGGCATGCAAAAAGCAAATTCGCCAGAATATTCAATTGAAAAAATAGTGTCCAGAGGAAGAACATTCATCAGATTTCGCAACATTGAACAAATGGTAGCTAAATTCAAATGATTTGTCGACATATATATGCATTACATAATTAATCATAGTGTACGCAATATGAAGACCTCATCAGGTGGAAAACAATGGATCTGTGCGTATATGCTTGGCAGCTAACTCTTACTCAATGTTTCAGGAGAAGATATGCTAAAATCTTCATTATCACCAGTGGGATTGATGTAGTGATTCAGGAAGAAGTCGCTGATAAATCTCCGAACCATCAACAATTCACCAACGGGGAGCGGTTCAGGGGTTCGCGGTTCTAAGATGAGCTGCAATATTTTTAAGTTCAGAATGTGCCATATGAGTGGAGTAGAAGATATTAAAGATAGACTTACTGGTACTAATTCACGAGCATCTTCACAACTATCAGCAGATTTGCCGATGAAGATCATGTGTCCACAAACATAGTATCCACAAAGGTTGGTCCCTGCTTGTTCCTGAGGACACTGCAATTTTTTGTACGGAATTAGTCATGTATTTGTCCTGTTAGGAACAACCTAACCGGTGTTAGATGTATTTTTTTCTTTCGACAGAAATAGAAAGAAGTTCATTTAGAAGCTTGAACATTTGACTAGCGTAAGAAAAGGTATTTGCAGACTATTGGATACATTTTCCAAAAAATAATGGATTTCGGTGTGTTACTGGAGAAACGATCTCATGCTGCAGAGGTAGTTCCCTCTTGAACAGGTTCCCTGGTTTAGTTTTCTAGAATGTGAGCACACTATACATGAAGATGAATTTTGACAACATCAATTATTGAACCAGATATGAATGCAAATTAATTTCAATATAATAGAATTCAATACCTATCCACGAATTGCTGAATATGCGTCCGATCCTAAGCATTTGTTGACTCTCTGAGAGAATCCATGTAGTAAACTATGTTCTTGTTTGGAACAATGAATACCAATATCTAGTGATTGCTACATATTAAGAAAGCCATGAACTTATGAATTATGTCGAAATCTGAAAGACAATCTATCGGAGTAAAGGACCACGGGTAGCCTCGTCGGCTCCCTATGGTATTTAAAGACATTGGGGCTAGCAACGCCCCTCACACCTCTTGGACGAACAATCGGCTTTTTGGGTCGGCTGGTCAATGAGGTCGGCTGCTAGAAGGCGGCAGAATACCAGAAGGTGGTTGCGAGGCGGCCGACCTCTAGCAGGAGGCCCCTCGTGTCCTCAAAATTTGCACCCACATAACTGTAACAGGATAGGGCGTGGCAATAGTGCAACCTGCCACCCCCGAATCCAGGACTGAGCACAGCTACAGTACGGGCGTACCCAGCGGAAGCCACTCATCCAGCGGGGTACTGTAGCCACGCTGCCCATGACATCACCTACCACCTAGGGAGCTATGCTCCCATGACAGCCTGTCGGTATGGTCCATAGGTGGCAGGCCCTACCTGTTGGCGAGCCCCAGAAGGCAGCAGATCCCCAGCAGGCGGAAACGAGGACGGGCTGCCTCCTAGGAGACGGCCCTCTCCCCCCTCAGAGTCCGTGTGCCATTAACCAGAAGAGACGGGGAGTGGCTATAGTGAAAGCCCACCAGGCGGCGGTACTGTAGCCACGCTTCCCCCAACAAAGCATCCATCATTAGTAGCAAGGCTACAATGCAAAACGACCCACCAGACCCGCAAGCAGCGGGCGCGGCCTGTCGGCTGAGTACACAACAGCCGGCGGGACCCACCAAGCGGCGGGCCCCAGCAGCCAGTGGAGAAGCCGGCGTCTAGAGACACTAAAGATCGGGTCCTACACCCGGCCAAGTTACCATTGTACCTCTGGGGGTAGGCCTATACAAACCCCCAGGGTTCCCCATGCAAAGGGTTCAGACCTAGGAGATCACACACACACCCATACAAAGAGAGGAGTAGGGCTAGCCTTGTTCTTCTTCCTCCTCTAGCAAAATAGCTCAAGGAGCAACTTGTAGCTACTCTATTTGATCATAGTCATCACTAGTTAGCGTGCACGTGCAACGCACGTCTCAAGGAGCAATATTTGTCCTCTGTTTGTATAGAAAAACAAGGAACTACGAGTTGCAAAAATATTTGTCCTTATATTGGCAAAAACAAGCATACTTGCAGAGTAGCACAAAAGCAATAAATCCAAAAAATACCCGCACTTTCCGTTGTAGAGCAAGTCTTAAACTAAGATTATCAAATTTTCAAGCTTATTATTCTTCACCTCCTAAGGTACACCAGCTTTGTTTGCACTCCAAAGAAGTAATCCAGCATAAGAATACTCCCGATGCATGCTAATAAATCAAGTATAGCATTAGTAAGCATGAGTTGTAATATTGACATGCGAAATCAGAGATAACATTAGTTTGACTATATATGGTTGTTAGGACTGGCTCTATACATAAATGAGTAAATGACGATCGGTCAACATGATTAGTCATATTGAGAAAATAAATCATAGATAACATTAAATTGGGCTATATATGATTGTTAGGAATGGATGTATACATAGATAACTAATCAGAAAAGGTGCCAGCCTCTCTCTCTCTCTCAACCTCAGTGACATACTTAAATCTAGACCTTGGATAAGCGTGATATATTATAGTGATATTAATATTAATAAACTAAATGACATTAAAGCATTTCGTGCACACTTATCATAACTTATAAAGACAAAAGTTGTATTATTATGAGCAAATGCACGACATCTATTTGAATAACCTGATATAATGTTCTGCCTCTATGAAAACATAGACTATGTCGCGTGCGGACACAACGTAACACCAACACGGAGGTTGCGGTCGCCCTTGGTGCCACCAATGCTGGTGAATTGAATGACGCCGGGCAAGTGCATTGCCTCCCGGCGGTCACCCACTGCCGTGGTGACCATCAGTGTTGCTCCCGCCTCCAGGCTCCCTGGGCAATACAACTGGGTCTATTGACACACCAAAAACAATAGAAAGTTCAATCAGTTACATTCACTAAGCACGAAGGAAAGAAAGGACATGAAGCGAATATGCATGATGCAGTAAAACTATCTAAATTATCCTAAGAGGAGAGAGAACTGGAAAATTCTCAATGCAAACTTGAACTCACTTAAATTTTGCTGGACTGAAAATGACACAGACTCCTATAAACATCTAACCGTAAAAAAACTACATGCAAACTGTACTTCCTTCATCTAGGGAAAACATTTTAAACAATACATTCAGCTTTCAACGAAGAACTACATAATAGGTAAATATTTTCTGCCCCAGTACTGAAATATTGATAAAGAAACAATAGTAAAAATAGAGTAACACCAACCTTGAATTGAACTTGTGAGAATCATGAGCTTGCATCAACCATCCTCGTAGGGTATACTCACTGCACATCGTTGCTTATGAATTTGACAGTACCATATCCGAGCCCGAGTAATTCAAAGACAAGAGTAAAAACATACCAGTAACAACAGCCAAACCACCAAACACTTTGTTGTGAAGCAAATTAACAACATCCTCCATCCCTGTTATATTTCCACTTGACATCTCCTCTTCTTCATAAAGGCGACAGGAGAGGAAAAGAAAATTCAGGCTGATCCATCTCTCCATCGCAAAACCCATATGAACACAATACCAAAGCAGCCGCCCCCTCAGTCGGGCCCGACCTCCAACCTCCGCCAACTTCGCCCCACACCCCAACGCAGTGATGCACCTCAACCCAACCCAATACTACCATCGCTGAATCTTAATGAAAAAATCAAGCTCGGTTCAAACTAGAGCACATGACAAAATTTGCATACAGTGGCATTGATAGAGACAAGAGGCAAAGCAAGAAGGATTGGTAAAGAGAGAGATGAAAAAACGATCTGAGATTTGCGTCATCGGCCGCGCTTGATGTAACTTACGCACGTGGCACTCCCCAGCCCTGCCTCTGCTCACGCCGCTTGTACCGGTTGCGGCACCATTCTCGTCGTGGACATGCATCAGTCGAGCCGCCGCTAGTCAATGTCCTCCACAATAGCACTGAATGCCGGATGCGCGAAAGAAGGGAAAGGAATGAGGGGCTGGGGCGGCGGCGGATCTGTTTTCACGTCTGCAACTACGGTCAAGATGGAGGAACTACGCCATGCATGGGTGGCGGCGCGGGTGCCTCCCGAGGGAGGAGACGGGATTCAGAGCAGCGGTTTTGTCTCCCATGATTAGAGGAGATGATTGATGGGATATGTTTTTTCTTTGTTTTTGAGAATTTGTGGCGTGGCCCCTCCCGTGATTAGAGGAGATGATGAGAGAATAGAGATGGGATAGGTGTGATCCAGTGGAGAATGGTCAGCCAACACTAATTGCTACATGCAATCGTGGCCTCCGGTCAGATGTATTTAGGCCATTAGATCTCATTAGATGGGATAATCCTGTGGCACAAATTAGCCTACATATACATAATGGGGTGGCTTTAGAAAAGAAAATGTTGGATTGTTTAATAGTTGTATAGATGTATAGATGTATAGATGCGGAGACCCCGCAGAGCAGGACTAGGGGTGTTATCTCCTTGGAGAGCCCTGAACCTCGGCAAGATTCGTAGGCGCATGCGGTATCGCTCACTGCCGCTTCTAGTGCCCGGCGACGTACTCTTGTCCCTCTCCATGATTAGCCATCCCCTGGCATATGTCGCTACACATCCCTGACATTCGGCGCCCACCATGGGGCAAGGTGCACCGTCGTCCGGAAACACGTTCTGGACGGGAACCCTTTTCCTTCCCAGCGAACACAGCCAGCCCGGCACACCGGATGGCGTTTGTGTTGACATGCTGCGTGGCGCAGAAGCCGCTTGCGCCGCGAGCAGTCTTTCTGATCTCTTCAGCGGGATCCGCCTTCCCGATGAGCCTGCGCCTAACGTGGGAGCAGCCAGCTCTAAAAGCTGCCTCGTCGACCTCCTCGGCAAGCTCCACACCGCCAATGAGCCCGCCTTCAACATAGAGTCGGTTGGCTCTACTGACCCGATGCTCGTCGACCTCGACGTGGCATCCCCCGACGACTTCCCCGCCAACGTGGTGGTCATCGATGACCCGCTCCCTCTTGCGACTAGTGACGCTAGCACTAGCACCGTCATAGAGGTGCTGGTCATTAGCCACGATGGGGCCTTTGATGGGGCTGCCCACGACCCGCTATAGGCGGCAGTGCGTGGTTTGTTCGTGCCCGTTGCGGAGAACGCGGACGGAGCGACGCTGGAAGCCTTCCGCGTCTCGCTCCTCGAAAGCGCCCAGAAGCTGGCAGCCATGAGACGCCTCAGCGAAGCTTACCAGCGCGAGATCGACCGTGCTCTCTGCGGCACACCGGCTGCTGGCGGACCAAGCCTGATGAGCACCGTTCAGAAGCATGGCGCTGCCGTCGCCAACATGCTGGGAGTCGACCGCCCCATCTACTCCACGCTCTTGGAGAATCTGCGGGCCGCCCACGAGGCAGTAGATGAGCTGGATCACTTGGAGGATGACGAGTGATGCTGCATGACGGAGCGCATCCAGTAGCTCCTCGACATGGCCGCCATGGAGCAAAAAGCCGGCCGCCGCGTGGTGGAACCCGGCCTGCACTCCGAGAACCTCCCCCTCACCGAGAGCATAGCGCAACATCCCGGACGCTGACAGGCGGCGCCCGCGACCGAAGAGACCAAGAGCCGGCTGCTAGCCGCAGCCGGACATGCATCACCATCAAGCGCGACCAAGACGGCCGCCCTCGAGCAGTCGAGCAGCAGGGCGACCGTCCGCCTCCCCCGCGCAGGGAGAGGCGCGTCTCCCCGCCGGCTGTTGAGCACCCGACTCTCAGAGTCCAGCTAGGCCCACGTGAAGGAGTCGGAGAGAACGACGCCCGCCATCGGATCGATCGACTAGTTTGATCCCTAGCGGTAGAAGAAGAAGATGCAATCGGCCCGACTTGTTTCGGCCCTCGCATTCACGACGAGCCCTTCCCGAAAGGGTTCTCGCTCCCTCGAGATACGCCCAAGTACAATGGCTCCGTGAATACGAAAGATTGGCTGGTAGACTACTCCACCGCCGTCAACATAGCAAACAACAACAAGCACGTCGCCGTGAAGTACGTTCCGCTCATGATCCAGGGCACGGCCTGGACATGGCTGAACAGCCTCAAGCCCTACAGCGTTAACAGCTGGCTGGATTTCACCGAAGTCTTGATCCATAACTTCACCAGCACCTACAAGTAGCCGCCTAAGCCTCGCTAGCTCTCTCTATGCGTCCAAGACCCAACTGAGTCGACCCGCGACTACTTGACGCGGTGGGCCAAACTGCGCAATTCCTGCGAAGGGGTGCATGAGGTGCAGGCCATAGAGTATTTCACTGCCAGGTGCAGAGAAGGCACCCCGCTTAAGCACCGCCTTCTCTACGACGAGCCGACTACACTCGACGAATTGCTGATCATAGCAGACAAGTACGCCACTGCCGACTCCTCCATGAAGTCAGAGCTCCAAGTGGACGCGTCTCGGAAAGTGCTCCCCCTAGCTCCTCAGACGCCGGCTGGAGATTCCAGTCGGCGCCAGAAGACGAACAACAACAAGCGCAAGGCCCAGTAGCGGGCTTCTACCAGCCGACAAGTTTCAACAGTTGAAGATCAGCAGCCGGAGGGTCAGCCTGGCCCCAAGCGTCAGAAGGACTGGTTGCCCGCCTTCTCCTTCGAGCAGACCCTTGATGCTCCTTGCAAGTTCCATAGCGGCACGAAGCCGTCTAACCACACAACCCGGAAGTGCCACTGGCTCACCCGCATCGCCAAGGGCGAGGGGTTACCGCCTCCGCCTGCTGCCCCGCCGCCTCCGCCTCCTCAGCAGTCGGCGGTCCGCCCAGTCGGTGTTGTCCAAGATGAATTCCCTGAAGAACATGGAGCCTACATCGTCTTTACCAGCATGGTTGACAACAAGCACAACCGGCGCCAGCAGCACCGTGAGGTGAATGCTGTCGCCTCTGAAGTCCCATAATTTATGCACTGGTCCGAGAAGCCCATCAGCTGGAGCCGAGCTGACCACTTGGAAGTAATGCCTTCTCCGGGTTCCTATGCTATGGTGCTGATGCACTACAAAAAATTCACTTCCATGATGATACGTGTTTGTCACAGTAGGTCACGTTTTCTGTCATGCATGTACATCCATGACGATTTTATGACAGAATCAAGATAGTCATACATGTGCTGTCGTAGAAGTGTTCCATGACATTACCAAAATTATCATCACGGAAGTCTCCACTTCCATGACGAAAAATTGCGCATCATAGAAGTGCTTTCGTCAAGGGTGACCGACACGTGGCATCCACCGTAACCGAACGCCGTTAAGCTATCGGGTCCGGTTTTGGATCCGATAACCCATTAATAGCCCGGACCAATGGCGATTTTCCATGTTTAAAATCATCATTGGCTGGAGGAAACACGTGTCAGCTCCCCGTTGGCACAGGTGTCACTCATCCAATGGGCGAGATGCGCTTATGAAATGTTGACACGTAGACCGGCCCAAAAGTGGCCCATAAAGTTTAAATGGACCGGCCCAACTAAAGGCCCACAAGATTTTGCGGTCCATAATGGGCTGGCCTAGCAAAAGGCCCATGAGATTTTGCGGACCATAATGGGCCGGCCCAGCTAAAGGCCCACAAGATTTTGCAGGCCATAATGGGCCGGCCCAGCTAAAGGCCCGCGAGATTTTGCGGACCATAATGGGTCGGCCCAACTAAAGGCCCACAAGATTTTGCGGACCATAATGGGCCAGCCCAGCTAAAGGCCCACGATATTTCTCTGAGCATAATGGGTCGGCCCAGCTGAAGGCCCAAAAGATTTTGATGGCACTAGTAGGCCAGCCCATTAACAGGCTGCCATGTTTTGGGCCAAATGTCGGCCCATATTTGATCCGGTCTATTAACAGTCTGCCACGTTCCGGGCCTAATAAAGGCCCATATGAGATCCGGCCCGTTAAAAGCCTATCACGTTCTGGGCCAAATTACGGCCCAGATCAGGTCCGGCCCTTTGAGAGCCTTTGGGCTAAATTATGGCCCTTATCAGATTCGGCCCGTCAACTGGTCGGTATGCTTTTGGGCCCACTTGATAAAGGTCCATTTAGTAATTCGGCCCGATATTCGTTTCAGCCTGTTAAAGTCCGTTTAACATTTCGGCCCCATATATATTTTGGCATGTTAAAAGCCCGTCATATAGCTGGGCCTAACTACGGCCCCGTTTGCATCCGGCCAACTCACAGACGATAATCTGATTGGGCGAAATAAGGACCGAGATAATTTTGGCCTGTTACAAGCCCATGATTTGATTGGCACAATCATGGGCCGGGGTCTATTTCGGCCTGCTGCCGGCCCGTGAGCTGTTTGGCACATTCCAGGCCCAACCTACTTTTCAGCCTCCTAAAAGCCGATTGAGTTTTCTTGGGAAAATAGGGCCGGCGGTTTACTCGGCTGTGACGCCCCAAGACCGACGGTCCAGATGACCTCCATGTTTTCCGTGTCAGCTGTGTTTTATTTGCTTGCTGCATTTCATCATAGCATCGTTTGCATTGCATCATGTCATCAGGCTTCATCTCTTTTTTTTCTACAACTCAAAAAATAAATCGTGTGGATCTCCGATCCTTTTAAATTGAGGGAATGCACATGGTGAATTCTCTTTATAACTTATCCTCCCAATATCTAGGGAGCTATAACACAGTATTCCATTTATTTGGAATCAACCCAAAACAAACTTGCATGTTAAATCCCTTCTGTTCCCAAATATTTAAATCCTCGATCTTTCTCCTTTTACCCCAACCTAGTTGTGGAGCTTTGATAATATGTCAAAGTACTCGCATGCCATCTCCGGCAATTTAGGTTGTTTGGTCCTCCATATAAATCCCTTGCCTCCTCTTCTCTTTTCCTCTTTCTTTTCCGATTTATGGAAAAGAAAACCCCCCTTCTTTTTTTTCTTTTGGTTACCCGAGCAGGCCTCCTGGCCTTTTTCCAGTCCCACCGAAATGGGCCAGAACCCAGGCCGACCCATCCAACCTCTAGGCCACTCCCTCCTAACCCTAGCCCCGACCCCCTCTCGATCTCTCCTCTCGTTCCCCACTCCGTCGCCAGCCACTTGTCCCGATCGGGATCGTCCTCGATCCCCCACTTTCCCCCGTCTCCTCCCTCAGGCCGTCACCACACACAGAAGAGGGAGCTCGATCCCCATGTCCACGCACCACCGCGCCCGGTCCCTCTGTCGGCGACCTCCGCCGCCTTGCAGCCTCTGCTTCTCCTCGCTGGCAGGACTCCTGCGCCTCCTTCATGGCCCTCCTCCTCCAGCCTCCTCGTCGTCCTGCCATGGACGCCGAGCTCGAAGCTCCGTCCGACCCTGCCTTCATGACCTTTGCCGAGCAAGTCCCTCTCCTGGAGCCGCTCGCTGCTGCTGCTCTTCATCGAGGCGCCATGTTTCGTCGATCTGCAGCCATCTCCCTCGCGCCCTTCCTCCTAGCCGGCGTTCTGCTCGAGGACCAGCCCCGTGCACCCCTGTGCTCGTGGGCAGGGGACCCCAAGAGCGTCGCGTCGTCTCCCTACCTCGCCTGCGCTGCCGGCGTCAACAACAGCAGCGGACCAGAGCCCCTGCCTTGCTCCACCATGTCGCAGCGCATCCGGCCATCGGCGTCCAACACCTCACCAGCCAGCTACTACCTCGAGCAGTCCTGCCATGGCCATCACCTCCCCGACGCCCTTGCTGCTGCTGCTAGACCACCTCGGTGCCATCAGGGAGTACCATGGCCGCGACCGAGATCCTTGGATTCACCAAGATCGGCAAGTACAACGACTTACGGCACACGGACGACCACCGCACCGAACGCCAAAGTATAGGATGACCCGCGAAGCCCCTGGACACCATGTACCACTACAACTGTTGTGTTCCGTTTCGTCTTTGTCAAGTACCCATGGATGCCAAGTACCACAATGTCAGTGCCCCTCAAATTCGGCTACACGAAAACGCCAAGTACCCCTTCATGTCAGCAGACCCGCAAGTCGGACCCCGAATGATCGACGACTCGTGGACCATGTACATCTACCGTCGCCTTGGGTTTCGTCAAGTTCCTCTAACGATGACCCGAACAGCTACGAAATGCGTACACTACTGTCGCCGAAGACCCGTGTAACAAAACTGTCAAGTTCGACTACCTTCGTGTGTACCTTTACTTCCCACGATGACCATGTGTAACTACCATCGCGTGCATGTCGTGAAGTACCTCTTCGAAACGACCGAGTACCACTACCGTCGACCCTCGAAGACCCCACGGACAGCAAGTTCCTCGTTGCTGATGGGGAACGTAGCATAAATTCAAAATTTTCCTACGTGTCACCAAGATCTATCTATGGAGTCATCTAGCAACGAGGGAGGAGTGGATCTACATACCCTTGTAGATCGCGCACGGAAGCGTTCAAGAGAACGGGGTTGATGGAGTCGTACTCGTCGTGATCCAAATCACCGATGATCCTAGCGCCGAACGGACGGCACCTCCGCGTTCAACACACGTACGGAGCAGCGACGTCTCCTCCTTCTTGATCCAGCAAGGGGAAAGGAGAGGTTGATGGAGATCCAGCAGCACGACGGCGTGGTGGTGGAAGTAGTGGGATTCCAACAGGGCTTCACCAAGCGCTGCGGGAGGAGGGAGATGTGTCATGGGAGGGAGAGGGAGGCGCCAGGGCTTAGATTGGTTTGCCCTCCCTTCCCCCACTATATATAGGGCCAAGGGAGAGGGGGAGGGCGCAGCCTTGCCCCTTCCTCCAAGGAAGGGTGCGGCCAAGGGGGGTAGGAGTCCATCCTCCCCAAGGCACCTCGGAGGTGCCTTCCCCTTTTAGGACTCTCCCCTTTTTTTCTTCTCTTGGCGCATGGGCCTCTTGGGGCTGGTGCCCTTGGCCCATATAGGCCAAGGCGCACCCCCTACAGCCCATGCGGCCCTCCGGGGCAGGTGGCCCCACCCGGTGGACCCCCGGGACCCTTCCGGTGGTCCCGGTACAATACCGATGACCCCGAAACTTGTCCCGATGACCGAAATAGCACTTCCTATATATAATTCTTTACCTCCGGACCATTCCGGAACTCCCCATGACGTCCGGGATCTCATCCGGGACTCCGAACAAATTTCGGGTTACCGCATACTAATATCTCTATAACCCTAGCGTCACCGAACCTTAAGTGTGTAGACCCTACGGGTTCGGGAGACATGCAGACATGACCGAGACGTTCTCCGGTCAATAACCAACAGCGGGATCTGGATACCCATGTTGGCTCCCACATGTTCCACGATGATCTCATCAGATGAACCACGATGTCAAGGACTTAATCAATCACGTATACAATTCCCTTTGTCTATCGGTACGACACTTGCCCGAGATTCGATCGTCGGTATCCCGATACCTTGTTCAATCTCGTTACCGGCAAGTCTCTTTACTCGTTCCGTAACACATCATCCCGTGATCAACTCCTTGATCACATTGTGCACATTATGATGATGTCCTATCGAGTGGGCCCAGAGATACCTCTCCGTCACACGGAGTGACAAATCCCAGTCTCGATTCGTGCCAACCCAACAGACACTTTCGGAGATACCCGTAGTGTACCTTCATAGCCACCCAGTTACGTTGTGACATTTGGTACACCCAAAGCACTCCTACGGTATCCGGGAGTTGCACAATCTCATGGTCTAAGGAAATGATACTTGACATTAGAAAAGCTTTAGCATACGAACTACACGATCTAGTGATATGCTTAGGATTGGGTCTTGTCCATCACATCATTCTCCTAATGATGTGATCCCGTTATCAACGACATCCAATGTCCATGGTCAGGAAACCGTAACCATCTATTGATCAACGAGCTAGTCAACTAGAGGTTTACTAGGGACATGGTGTTGTCTATGTATCCACACATGTATCTGAGTTTCCTATCAATACAATTATAGCATGGATAATAAACGATTATCATGAACAAGGAAATATAATAATAACTTATTTATTATTGCCTCTAGGGCATATTTCCAACAGTCTCCCACTTGCACTAGAGTCAATAATCTAGTTCACATCGCCATGTGATTAACACTCACATGTCACATCGCCATGTGACCAACATCCAAAGAGTTTACTAGAGTCAATAATCTAGTTCACATCACTCTGTGATTAACACTCAATGAGTTCTGGGTTTGATCATGTTGCTTGTGAGAGAGGTTTTAGTCAACGGGTCTGAACCTTTCAGATCCGTGTGTGCTTTACAAATCTTTATGTCATCTCCTAGATGCAGCTACCACGCTCTATTTGGAGCCATTTCAAATAACTGTTCTACTTGGAGTTATTCTAAATTGTTGCTCCATTATATATATTCGGTATCTCTACTCAGAGCTATCCGGATAGGTGTTAAGCTTGCATCGTCATAACTCTTTACGTCAAACTCTTCATCACCTCCATAACCGAGAAACTTCCTTAGTCCACTAGTTACTAAGGATAACTTTGACCGCTGTACTGTGATCCATTCTTGGATCACTCTTGTACCCCTTGACTGACTCATGGCAAGGCACACTTCAGGTGCGGTACACAGCATCACATACTGTAGAGCCTATGTCTTAAGCATAGGGGACGACCTTCGTCCTTTCTCTCTATTCTGCCGTGGTCGAGCTTTAAGTCTTAACTTCATACCTTACAACTCAGGCAAGAACTCCTTCTTTGACTGGTCCATCTTAAACACCTTCAAGATCATGTTAAGGTATGTGCTCATTTGAAAGTACCATTAAGCGTTTTGATCTATCTTTATAGATCTTGATGCTCAATGTTCAAGTAGCCTAATCCAGTTTTTCCATTGAAAAACACTTTTCAAATAACCCTATATGCTTTCCAGAAATTCTACATCATTTCTGATCCATAATATGTCAACAACATATACTCATCAGAAATTCTATAGTGCTCCCACTCACTTCTTTTGGAAATACAAGTTTCTCATAAACTTTGTATACACCCAAAATCTTTGATCATCTCATCAAAGCATACATTCCAACTCCGAGATGCTTACTCCAGTCCTTAGAAGGATTGCTGGAGCTTTGCATACTTATTAGCATCTTTCAGGATTGACAAAACCTTCCGGTTGTATCACATACAACCTTTCCTCAAGAAAATCGTTGAGGAAACAATGTTTTGACATCCTATCTGCAAGATTTCATAAATAATGCAGTAATCACTAATATAATTCCAACAGACTCTTAGCATCGCTACGAGTGAGAAAGTCTCATCATAGTCAACTCCTTGAATTTGTCGGAAAACATCTTAACGACAAGTCGAGCTTTCTTAATGGTGATACATGCCATCATTGTCCGTCTTCCTTTTAAAATCCATCTGTACTCAACAGCCTCACGACCATCGAGCTGTTCTGTCAAAGTCTACACTTTGTTTCCATACATGGATCCTCTCTCGGATTTTATGGCCTCGAGCCATTTATCGGAATCCGGGCCCACCATCGCTTCTCCATAGCTCGTAGGTTCATTGTTGTCTAGCAACATGACTTCCAAGACAGGATTATGTACCACTTTGAAGTAGTACGCATCCTTGTCGACCTACGAGGTTTGGTAGTGACTTGATCCGAAGTTTCATGATCACTATCATAAGCTTCCACTTCAGTTGGTGTAGGTGCCACAGGAACAACTTCCTGTGCCCTGTCACACACTAGTTGAAGAGACGGTTCAATAACCTCATCAAGTCTCCACCATCCTCCCACTCAATTCTTTCGAGAGAAACTTTTTTTTTCTCAAGAAAGGACCCGATTCTAGAAACAATCCCTTATTGCTTTCGGATCTGAGACAGGAGATACACCCAACTGTTTTGGGTGTCCTATGAAGATGCATTTATCCGCTTTGGGTTCGAGCTTATCAGCCTGAAACTTTTTCACATAAGCGTCGCAGCCCCAAACTTTTAAGAAATGACAGCTTAGGTTTCTCTAAACCATAGTTCATACGGTGTCATCTCATCGGAATTACGTGGTGCCCTATTTAAAGTGAATGTGGTTGTCTCCAATGCCTAACCCATAAATTATTGTGGTAATTCGATAAGAGACATCATGGTATGCACTATATCCAATATGGTACAGTTATGATGTTCGGACACACCATCACACTATGGTGTTCCAGGCTGTATCAGTTGTGAAATAATTTCCACAATGTCTTAATTCTGTGCCAAACTCGTAATTCAGATATTCATCTCTATGATCATATCATAGATCTTTTATCCTCTTGTCACGACGATCTTTCAACTTCACCCTGAAATTACTTGAACCTTTCAATAATTCAGACTCGTGATTCATCAAGTAAATATACTCAACATCTACTCAAATCATCTGTGAAGTAAGAACATAACGATATCCACTACATGCCTCAGCACTTATTGGACTGCACACATCAAAATGTATTACTTCCAACAAGTTGCTTTCTAGTTCCATTTTACTGAAAACGAGGCTTTCAGTCATCTTGCCCATGTGGTATGATTTGCATGTCTCAAGTGATTCAAAATCAAGTGAGTCCAAACGGTCCATTTGCATGGAGTTTCTTCATGCATATATACCAATAGGCATGGTTCGCATGTCTCAAGTGATTCAAAATCAAGTGAGTCCAAAGATCCATCAACATGGAGCTTCTTCATGCGTTTTATACCAATATGACTCAAATTGTAGTGCCACAAGTATGTGGTACTATCATTACTATCTTTTGGCATGAACATGTGTATCACTACGATCGAGATTCAATAAACCATTCATTTCAGGTGTAAGACCATTTGAAGGTATTATTCAAATAAACAGAGTAACCATTATTCTCTTTAAATGAATAACCGTATTGCGATAGACATAATCCAATCATGTCTATGCTCAACGCAAACACCAAATAACAATTATTTAGGTTTTAATACCAATCTTGATGGTAGGGGGAGCGTGCGATGCTTGATCATATCAACCTTGGAAACACTTCCAACACATATCGTCAGCTCACCTTTAGCTAGTCTCCGTTTATTCCATAGCTTTTATTTCGAGTTACTAACACTTAGCAACCGAACCGGTATCTAATACCCTGATGCTACTAGGAGTACTAGTAAAGTACACATCAACATAATGTATATCCAATATACTTCTATCGACCTTGCCAGCCTTCTAATCTACCAAGTCTCTAGGGTAATTCTGCTCCAGTGGCTGTTCCCCTTATTACAGAAGCACTTAGTCTCGGGTTTGGGTTCAACCTTGGGTTTCTTCACTAGAGCAGCAGCTGAATTGCCGTTTCATGAAGTATCCCTTCGTGCCCTTGCCCTTCCTGAAACTAGTGGTTTCACCAACCATCAACAATTGATGCTCCTTCTTGATTTCTACTTTTGTGGTGTCAAACATCGCGAATATCTCAAAGATCATCATATATGTCCCTGATATATTATAGTTCATCACGAAGCTCTAGCAGCTTGGTGGTAATTACTTCGGAGAAACATCACTATCTCATCTGGAAGATCAACTCCCACTCGATTCAAGCGATTGTTGTACTCAGACAATCTGAGCACAAGTTCAACAGTTGAGCTTTTCTCCTTAGTTTGTAGGCTAAGAAAATCGTTAGAGGTCTTATACCTCTTGACGTGGGCACGAGCCTGAAATCCCAATTTCAGCCCTCGAAACATCTCATATGTTTCGCGACGTTTCAAAACATCTTCGGTGCCTCAACTCTAAGCCGTTTAACCGAACTATCACGTAGTTATCAAAATGTGTATGTCTGATGTTCGCAACATCCATAGACAACGTTCGAGGTTCAGCACACTGAGCGGTGCATTAAGGACATAAGCCTTCTATGAAGCAATGAGGACAATCCTCAGTTTACGGACCTAGTCCGCATAATTGCTACTATCAACTTTCAACTAAATTTTCTCTAGGAACATATCTAAACAGTAGAACTAAAGCGCAATCTATGACATAATTTGCGAAGACCTTTTGACTATGTTCAGGATAATTAAGTTCATCTTATGAACTCCCACTCAGATAGACATCCCTCTAGTCATCTAAGTGATTACATGATCCGAGTCAACTAGGCCGTGTGCGATCATCACGTGAGACGGACTAGTCATCATCGGTGAACATCTTCATGTTGATCGTATCTACCATACGACTCATGCTCGACCTTTTGGTCTCTTGTGTTCCGAGGCCATGTCTGTACATGCTAGGCTCGTCAAGTCAACCCTAAGTGTTTTGCATGTGTAAAACTGTCTTACACCCGTTGGCTGTGAACGTAAGGATCTATCACACCCGATCATCACGTGGTGCTTCGAAATGACGAACTTTAGCAACGGTGCACAGTTAGGGGAGAACACATTCTTGAAATTGTTATGAGGGATCATCTTATTTACTACCGTCGTTCTAAGTAAACAAGATGTATAAACATGATAAACATCACATGCAATCAAATAATAGTGACATGATATGGCCAATATCATATAGCTCCTTTGATCTCCATCTTGGGGCTCCATGATCATCTTGTCACCGACATGACACCATGATCTCCATCATCATGATCTCTATCATCGTGTCTTCATGAAGTTGTCTCATCAACTATTACTTCTACTACTATAGCTAACAGTTAGCAATAAAGTAAAGTAATTACATGACGTTTATGTTGACACACAGGTCATAAATAAATTAAGACAACTCCTATGGCTCCTGCCGGTTGTCATACTCATCGACATGCAAGTCGTGATTCCTATTACAAGAACATGATCAATCTCATACATCACATATATCATTCATCACATCCTTTTGGCCATATCACATCACATAGCATACCCTGCAAAAACAAGTTAGACGCCCTCTAATTGTTGTTTGCATGTTTTACGTGGCTGCTATGGGTTTCTAGCAAGAACGTTTCTTAACTACGCAAAAACCACAACGTGATATGCCAATTGCCATTTACCCTTCATAAGGACCCTTTTCATCGAATCCGATCCGAGTAAAGTGGGAGAGACAGACACCCGCTAGCCACCTTATGCAACTAGTGCATGTCAGTCGGTGGAACCAGTCTCACGTAAGAGTACGTGTAAGGTCGGTCCGGGCCGCTTCATCCCACAATGCCACCGTATCAAGATTGGACTAGTAACGGTAAGCATATTGAACAAAATCAACGCCCACAACTACTTTGTGTTCTACTCGTGCATAGAAACTACGCATAGACCTAGCTCATGATGCCACTGATGGGGAACGTAGCATAAATTCAAAATTTTCCTACGTGTCACCAAGATCTATCTATGGAGTCATCTAGCAACGAGGGAGGAGTGGATCTACATACCCTTGTAGATCGCGCGTGGAAGCGTTCAAGAGAACGGGGTTGATGGAGTCGTACTCGTCGTGATCCAAATCACCGATGATCCTAGCGCCGAACGGACGGCACCTCCGCGTTCAACACACGTACAGAGCAGCGACGTCTCCTCCTTCTTGATCCAGCAAGGGGGAAGGAGAGGTTGATGGAGATCCAGCAGCACGACGGCGTGGTGGTGGAAGTAGCGGGATTCCAACAGGGCTTCGCCAAGCGCTGCGGGAGGAGGGAGATGTGTCATGGGAGGGAGAGGGAGGCGCCAGGGCTTAGATTGGTTTGCCCTCCCTTCCCCCACTATATATAGGGCCAAGGGAGAGGGGGAGGGTGCAGCCTTGCCCCTTCCTCCAAGGAAGGGTGCGACCAAGGGGGGGGGAGGAGTCCATCCTCCCCAAGGCACCTCGGAGGTGCCTTCCCCTTTTAGGACTCTCCCCTTTTTTTCTTCTCTTGGCGCATGGGCCTCTTGGGGCTGGTGACCTTGGCCCATATAGGCCAAGGCACCCCCCTACAGCCCATGCGCCCCCCGGGGCAGGTGGCCCCACCCGGTGGACCCCCGGGACCCTTCCGGTGGTCCCGGTACAATACCGATGACCCCGAAACTTGTCCCGATGGCCGAAATAGCACTTCCTATATATAATTCTTTACCTCCGGACCATTCCGGAACTCCTCGTGACGTCCGGGATCTCATCCGGGACTCTGAACAACTTTCGGGTTACCGCATACTAATATCTCTATAACCCTAGCGTCATTGAACCTTAAGTGTGTAGACCCTACGGGTTCGGGAGACATGCAGACATGACCGAGACGTTCTCCGGTCAATAACCAACAGCGGGATATGGATACCCATTTTGGCTCCCACATGTTCCACGATGATCTCATCGGATGAACTACGATGTCAAGGACTTAATCAATCCCGTATACAATTCCCTTTGTCTATCGGTACGACACTTGCCCGAGATTCGATCGTCGGTATCCCGATACCTTGTTCAATCTCGTTACCGGCAAGTCTCTTTACTCGTTCCGTAACACATCATCCCGTGATCAACTCCTTGATAACATTGTGCACATTATGATGATGTCCTACCGAGTGGGCCCAGAGATACCTCTCCGTCACACGGAGTGACAAATCCCAGTCTCGATTCGTGCCAACCCAACAGACACTTTCGGAGATACCCGTAGTGTACCTTTATAGCTACCCAGTTACGTTCTGACGTTTGGTACACCCAAAGCACTCCTACGGTATCCGGGAGTTGCACAATCTCATGGTCTAAGGAAATGATACTTGACATTAGAAAAGCTTTAGCATACGAACTACACGATCTAGTGCTATGCTTAGGATTGGGTCTTGTCCATCACATCATTCTCCTAATGATGTGATCCCGTTATCAACGACATCCAATGTCCATGGTCAGGAAACCGTAACCATCTATTGATCAACGAGCTAGTCAACTAGAGGTTTACTAGGGACATGGTGTTGTCTATGTATCCACACATGTATCTGAGTTTCCTATCAATACAATTATAGCATGGATAATAAATGATTATCATGAACAAGGAAATATAATAATAACTTATTTATTATTGCCTCTAGGGCATATTTCCAATAGTTGCGACCCCGAACACCTACGGAGTGTGTACAACTACGAAATGAGAACAACTACTTCCACTACGAATGTCTCGAGAACGTCTACTTCCTCTACTTTGCACCGAACGAGAACCATCCCGATTGCATGCTTTGAAGGTATAACCCCGAGACGACCGCCCGTTAACGAATGCATATGTTGTTTGAGATGCATGTTTGGATGTTGTATCCTCCCGTGAATGTTAGTTGTTTCCCTTGCATGGCACCGTCGTCGACCCGTGGGAACTCGGTATCCTAGATCACCCCACCATCCGTGCATGACACGCTCCCATGACACTTCCTTTGCACAGGTATCTCCGTGAGCTACCGAAACCGATATGGTGCGTGGCATCATTTTCGGATTCATCGCTGTGGCACCCTTTCTTTCCACCACGGTGACAAATGCTTCATAATATGCTCTTGTCAACTTTTATTAAAAATTGCATAAAACTTGCACATGTCATCCGCATCATGGTAACAACATCAAGAATGTTTAAAATTGTTGTTTGCATTAAATTGCTAAATGCACATAGAGGATTTACCTGAATTGTTGTTCGATGTTTCCGACCTCATTTAAAATGCCTAGCTATGTATTTTACTCATGTTTCACCTCTTGCCATGTTTAACAACATTTAATATTGTTGAGTACATAACCGAGAGAGAACTAAATAAGTCATGTGGTGTTTCGTCAATATGCAACTCGTTGCATATTGAGCTCCACTTAACTTGTAGTTTTGTTTGTGCACTTTGCCATGCCATGCCTCTTTAAACCGGACATGCATCATACTTGGTTGTGCATCATGCCATGATTATGTGATGGTCATTTACCATGTTGTTTGCTTCTTTCCGGTGTTGCTTCTTCGGGTTAGTTCCGATAACATCGTGTTTGTGAGGATCCGTTCGACTAAGTCCGTTTGTGTTCTTCATGGACTCGTTCTTCTTCCTAGCGGGATCTCAGGCAAGATGACCATACCCTCGAAATCACTTCTATCTTTGCTTGCTAGTTGTTCGCTCTATTGCTATGCCGCAATACCTACCACTTGCTATATCATGCCTCCCATATTGCCATGCCAAGCCTCTAACCCACCTTTCCTAGCAAACCATTGTTTGGCTATGTTACCACTTTGCTCAGCCCCTCTTATAGCGTTGCTAGTTGCAGGTGAAGATGAAGTTTGTTCCATGTTAGAACATGGATATTGTTGGGATATCATTATTATATCTTATTTACTTTAATGCACCTATATACTTGGTAAAGGGTGGAAGGCTCGGCCTTATGCCTAGTGTTTTGTTCCACTCTTGCCTCCCTAGTTTCTGTCATATCGGTGTTATGTTCCTTGATTTTGCGTTCCTTACGCGGTTGGGTGTTATGGGAACCCCTTGACAGTTCGCTTTGAATAAAACTCCTCCAGCAAGGCCCAACCTTGGTTTTACATTTGCCTCACCTAAGCCTTTTCCCCTTGGGTTTCTGGAGCCCGAGGGTCATCTTTATTTTAACCCCCCCGGGCCAGTGCTCCTCTGAGTGTTGGTCCAAACTAGAGCCCCTTGCAGCGCCACCTCGGGGAAACTTGAGGGTTGGTTTTAGTTGTACGGACTGCTCATTCGGTGTGCCCTGAGAATGAGATATGTTCAGCTCCTATCGGGATTTGTTGGCACATTCGGGCGGCTTTGCTGGTCTTGTTTTACCATAGTCGAAATGTCTTGTAACCAGGATTCCGAGTCTGATCGGTTCTTCCTGGGAGAAGGAATATCCTTCGTTGACCGTGAGAGCTTGTGATGGGCTAAGTTGGGACACCCCTGCAGGGTTTTGAACTTTTGAAAGCCATGTCCGCGGTTATGGGCAGATGTGAATTTGTTAATGTCCGGTTGTAGAAAACTTGACACTTAACTTAAATTAAAATGAATCAACCGTGTGTGTAGCCGTGATGGTCTCTTTTCGGCGGAGTCCGGGAAGAGAACACGGTCTCGTGTTATGCTTGAACGTAAGTAGCTTCATGATCACTTCTTGATCACTAATTATCTTCTCGACCGTGCTTTGCTTCTCTTCTCGCTCTCTTTTGCGTAAGGTAGCCACCATATATGCTAGTGCTTGCTACAGCTCCACCTCACTAACCTTTCCTACCTTTAAGCTTAAATAGTCTTGATCGCGAGCGTGTGAAATTGCTGAGTCCCCATGACTCACAGATACGTCCAAAACAGATGCACGTGCCGATGATGCCAGTGCAGGTGACGCAACCCAGCTCAAGTGGGAGCTCGATGAAGATCTCGTTTGTTGTGTTATGTCTTTTCCGGTTGATCAGTAGTGGAGCCCAGTTGGGACAATCGGGGATCTAGCATTTGGGGTTGTCTTTCTTTATTTTGGTTCCATAGTCGGACCTTGATTGTATTCTGGATGATGTATGTTATATTTATGTATTGTGTGAAGTGGCGATTGTAAGGCAACACTTTATCCCTTTTTTATTCAGTACATGGGATGTGTAAATATTACCCGTTTTGCGACATGCCTACCATGCGGTTATGCCTCTAAGTCGTGCCCCGACATGTGGGAGATATAGCCGCATCGTGGGTGTTACAAGTTGGTATCAGAGCTATCCCCGACTTAGGAGCCCCCTGCTTGATCGAATCGCTGACGCTGTTGAGTCTAGAACAAAATGTTTTGGAGTCTTAGGATTATATATATCGGAGAGTAGGAATCAGTTTACTCCTCAGTCCCTTCGCCGCTCTGGTGAGGCCTCCTAACGTAGAGTTTTGACTCTTCTCTCCACAAATTTCACTAAATTTTTTTAGGATCACGCGGGTATCCTGGAATCGTTCTGATGGTTTTGTGACGAGAACATTGTTCTTGGTGCCTCCTGACATTTAGGGGTTGTGGTAGTGTCCCGGGGAGTTGAGCTCCGAGGTGTTGTCGTCACAATTTTATCATTGCAATTCTGGAATACCTGAGTTCGCCAACATCGAAAATCTCTTTTATGCAGTTTTTGGTGAGATAACCTCGATGCCACCCAGTACTGGGGCGGGAGTTTGGGAGTATTGCCATAACTCGTATAACGGATGCGTTTCGAAGGTTGAGGTACACGATTTTCGAAGGTTTCTTTGTTATGTGTTGAAGGATGGATACAGCTGGATGTAGGAATTGTTAGTTTGGGTGAGATATGATGCTTCCCCTGTATCCCCAACACCTGATTGCATAACCAGAAAGTTTCGGGAGTTTATAAGTGGGAATTCAAGTATATCATAGGATATCTTTCCAACAGATACATGATACGATATGGGATCTATCGTAGGTTTGTTTCCGGCTTATTCTATAAGCCAAATCCTTTGTTTTGTTTTGAGTTGTGGTATTCGAGTTGCTTCGAAGTCAAGTGTTGAATCCATACCTTTTCCTAAATGGTGTTCTCATATTTCTATGGGAGTGCTAATCCTTTTCGACCATCGAGGTTGTCATGTTAATTCTTTTCCAACTGGCGTGTTTCTCTTCAAGATGATCCTACCATTTTTCCCACCCGCAAGATCAACTCAAAGTCTTCTCAATGTTATTTGTTTCATTTGTCTCCAAGCTGTCTTTGTTTTCCCCACCCTCCCACCCTTTTTTCTTCGAGGACTAAGATTTCTTAATCAAGTATCCATCTTATTGATGTGAAGTCCATTCTTTTCTGTCAATGTTTTTATCCGGTGATTCTCAGGAAGATTCTAACGGAGCTTCAAGTTCATCATTATTCGTTCCTTTTCTTCTCTGGTGGATCCAACTCAAGCTTTCAGTGTTGATCGTATCCTTTCCTCGTTTCATATGTTTTCTCATGCTGACGCACCTCTTAATCACGCACCTCTTGCTATTTTTGTATCCGGAGTGCTGAAGATATCTCAGAAGATTTGTGTCTCCATTATCAATCCGTTCAAGATATCTAGAGGTTGTCATCTCATTCTAGCCATTTAATTCAACCGGTGCAACCTCTCTTTTAAATCGTTCAACGGTATTTCTTTCGAGTGGGCCGTAACCCACAGGTCTTTTCCCAGGATCTTACCTGACTCTTCTAATTCTTTCCAGAGTTATTCTGAAATTCGTTTCCAAGTTTGACGTAAGAATGAATTATCATCAGTCATATGTCTTTCTCCAAGATCTGTCAAATTCTTTTCACCGTTGGCTCAACCTTTCTATTCGTCATCCCGGAGTATCTCAACAATTCATGGTGGTGTTTCTCGTCATCATTCTCAGATTTGAAGACCGAAGAAGAGTTTCTCTTAAATCTTGCCCCATTCTCTTCAAGATTCATGGTTCAACCTTGATGCCATCCTCTCATAATTGTTTTCCATTGTGAGAATTCTTTTCAACCATCCGGAGCAATTCAGGAGTCTTTTCAGTTTGAGTCTCTGAAAGCCATCATCTCAGAATTATTCATTCCAGCTTACAACTCTCGTTCTCCAAATCTTACCGGTGCATCATTCAAGTATTCTCTAATCAGCTGTGATCTCTTCGTTCACTTGTATCAAAAATCTGTCAAGTATCTTCATTCATTTTCTAATTCTTCCCAGTGTTTCGTTATCTTTTCTTTGTTCGTTTTTAAATCTTACCGGTGGTTCGTTGAAGACTTTCTCAAGTTTGCGCTATATCTATCTTAATCCTTTCTACGAGAATAAGTAGTATGCCAAATCCGTTGCTTGTCATCAATTTAAATTGGTGAAGGATAAGCATAATGCAATTCTTATTCTTGTTTCATCCAAATGATTCAATTCCTTATTCCGGAGGCTCATCAAAATTCTCAGTTTCAATTGTTTCATCTTTTCTTTCCCGGAGTTCCAAGCTCTCTCAATTATATCATCACGAGGATCCATCTAAATCATTGCAAGGCTTCACCTTGTGTTTTCAATTTCTCTTTCTTTTTATCATCCTTATATTACCAGAGTTCTTCATGGAGGCTCTACATGGTGGTTCGTCAAGGATTCCTTTCATTCTTCATTTGTCCTCAAGATTTCTCTCGAATTTATGATCCGCCAAGCTATACTCTCAAATAAACATGGTGTTCAACACATGTTTTGTTTTGAGGAGTTCAAGCATTCTTCATCTTGCATTCCAAATTGCAATTCTTTCTATCTTGTCTCTTGCGGTGGTGTTATGTCATTCTTGACAATTTCTTTCGTGTTTCATGATTCGCAAATTGTCAGGAATGAGGTATTTAAACCCATCGTTTTCTTCCTTGGAGTTATCTTGGTATAGATTTCACCTAAAGCCTTCCATTGGGAATGTTGCTCTTTGTGGTGATTATCTATGATCCAATTTTTATCCCAATCACCTCAGTGGAAGAAGCTTTCTATCTTTTCTAGCTCGCAATCAAATCTTGTTTCCGTTTGTGGCAGAATATCACCTCAAGTTTGAGATGTTTTTATAAGCCCACAAGCAGCTTATTATTTTCGTGGTTAATTTTTCTTTCAACAACTCCGTTCAAGCCTTCTTCGTAAGGATGTTCCTTTCAAATTCAATGATGGCAGAAGTTGCCTTTTTCTTCTCCATTCTACGATTCCAATGATATATCTTCTATTCTTCTTTCCAGAGGCATTGTGATGTTGCTCTCTTCGACCCATCATCTTGTTTTGTCAAGATCATGTTCAATTCCTTCCATTTACAGTCGGAGTGCTGCCCAAATTATATCATTCTTATTCTTTCTCTATCTTGTTTTAACCGGAGTGATTTCAATATCTATCGTGACACTTAACCTCAAGGGTTTTCGCAATGTTCTTTGCTCCTCTTTTCTAACGGAGTGTTTTCAACTTCGTTCATCTTTGTTGTATTATTTTCTCGAAATTGTTTAACCTCTCAAGGTTCTTTGGTTTCACTCGTTTATACAAGAAGCAACTTAGTGTTACCTCTTCTCTTCCTCTTCCATTTCCCTCCGGTGCCATCCTAGATCTCGGGACGAGATCCTCTTGTAGTGGTGGAGAGTTGTGACGCCCCAAGACCGACGGTCCAGATGCCCTCCATGTTTTCCGTGTCAGCTGTGTTTTATTTCCTTGCTGCATTTCATCATAGCATCGTTTGCATTGCATCATGTCATCAGGCTTCATCTCTTTTTTTTCTACAACTCAAAAAATAAATCATGTGGATCTCTGATCCTTTTAAATCGAGGGAATGCACATGGTGAATTCTCTTTATAACTTACCCTCCCAATATCTAGGGAGCTATAACAAAGTATTCCATTTATTTGGAATCAACCCAAAACAAACTTGCATTTCAAATCCTTCTGTTCCCAAATATTTAAATCCTTGATCTTTCTCCTTTTACCCCGACCTAGTTGTGGAGCTTTGATAATATGTGAAAGTACTCGCATGCCATCTCCGGCAATTTAGGTTGTTTGGTCCTCCATATAAATCCCTTGACTCCTCTTCTCTTTTCCTCTTTCTTTTCTGATTTATGGAAAAGAAAACCCCCTTCTTTTTTTCTTTTGGTCACCCGAGCAGGCCTCCCGGTCTTTTTCCAGTCCCACCGAAATGGCCCAGAACCCAGGTCGGCCCATCCAACCTCTAGGCCACTCCCTCCTAACCCTAGCCCCGACCCCCTCTCGATCTCTCCCTCGCGTTCCCCACTCCGCCGCCAGCCACTTGTCCCGATCGGGATCGTCCTCGATCCCCCACTTTCCCTCGTCTCCTCCCTTAGGCCGTCACCATGCACAGAAGAGGGAGCCCGATCCCCATGGCCACGCACCCCCCGCGCCCGGTCCCTCTGTCGGCGACCTCCGTCGCCTTGCAGCCTCTGCTTCTCCTCGTTGGCAGGACTCCTGTGCCTCCTTCATGGCCCTCCTCCTCCGGCCTCCTCGTCGCCCTGCCATGGACACTGAGCTCGAACCTCTAGCCAACCCTGCCTCCATGAACTTGCCGAGCAAGTCCCTCTCTTGGAGCCGCTTGCTGCTGCTGCTCTTCATCGAGGCGCCAAGTTCCGTTGATCTGCAGCCATCTCCCTCACGCCCTTCCTCCTCTCCGGCGTTCTGCTCGAGGACCAGCCCCGCGCACCCCTATGCTCGCGGGCAGGGGACCCCAAGAGCGTCACGCCGTCTCCCTACCTCACCTGCGCTGCCGGTGTCAACAACAGCAGCGGACCGGAGCCCCTGCCTTGCTCCACCACGTCACTGCGCATCCGGCCATCGGCGTCCAACTCCTCACCAGCCTGCTGCTACCTCGAGCAGTCCTGCCACGGCCATCACCTCCCCGATGCCCTTGCTGCTGCTTCTAGACCACCTCGGTGCCATCAGGGAGTACCATGGCCGCCGCCGATATCCTTGGATTCACCAAGATCGGCAAGTACAACAACTTACGGCACACGGACGACCACCGCACCGAACGCCAAAGTACAGGATGACCCGCGAAGCCACTGGACGCCATGTACCACTACAACTATTGCGTTCCCTTTCGTCTTTGTCAAGTACCCATGGACGCCAAGTACCACGATGTCGGTGCCCATCAAGTTCGGCTACACGAAAATGCCAAGTACCCGTTCATGTCGGCAAGACCCGCAAGTCGGACCCCGAATGATCGACGACTCGTGGACCATGTACAACTACCATCGCCTTGGGTTTCGTCAAGTTCCTCTAACGATGACCCGAACGACTACGAAACGCGTACCACTATTGTCGCCGAAGACCCGTGTAACGGAACCGCCAAGTTCGACTACCTTCGTGTGTACCTTTACTTCCCACGATGACCATGTATAACTACCATCGCGTGCATGTCGTGAAGTACCTCTTCGAAACGACCGAGTATCACTACCGTCGACCCTCGAAGACCCCGCGGACGGCAAGTTCCTCATTGCGACCCCGAACACCTATGGAGTGTGTACAACTACGAAACGAGAACAACTACTTCCAATACGAACGTCCCGAGAACGTCTACTTCCTCTACTTTGCACCGAACGAGAACTGTCCCGATTGCACACTTCGAAGGTATAACCCCGAGACTACCGCACGTGAACGAATGCATGTGTTGTTTGAGATGCTGATAGAGGCAAAGGTGTCCCGTCTTTCGATGAGATGGTGGATTTCGCTTTGGTGGAAGTCGACTTTGACGATCCGACTACGAACGTGCGAGGACGTCGCGCCTTAGCAATCGCTAAACCAACTCCGAGAGGTTATTGACCACGCCGGAGCACGATCAACCTGACCACGAGGGTCTGTTTCCTGCGAGCAAACGAAGAACAAGCAAGAAACTAAGATTGCAATCTGGATATTGCGAATATAAGATGAAAGCTTTATTGATCAAGGTGGGGTTCTGTGACGCCTTTGTCTGGTCGTTGAACACAAACGAAGTACGCGAAGTTGCAGCTATGGCGAACTTTTAATCTAAACAAAACCCAAAGTCTAAACGATGCCCTAAGGGCTGTATATATGGAGGAAGAGGGGGGAATTTCGTGGCCCTTGGTGGAGGGTTCCGAAATCAACCCTATCTCTTATTTCCCCACACATACGGACTCTAAAAATAGCCTATACTTATGTATTTCGAAATTACATGGGCCTGGCCCAATAATAAGGTGACGCAGCACCTAAAATAGCCTCGGGACGAAATTTATGAAGTGGCATCTTGTATATTTCGTCCAAGGCTTCATGCACCCATTATGGTGGCTTCAAAGTCCTGAAATCATCACTTGTCACTCCGTTCTTGTTTCCCTTGCGCATGCCATCATCTCCATGCTTGTTCTTGCTCCAATGTTCATCCTTCTCCAAGCTAGGCCCTTCATTTGTAAGCAAAACAAATGTATCCAATTTAGGCAGCATCATATTCTCATGAACATTAGAATCATTACCAAGAAACGAAAGTACCTGGTAATTTAATTGGCGTGCACGAGCTCTAGTAATTGGTCCAGTATGTATAGCAGCAGGGGCTGTGGGTGTAACAATTGTATTGATGTCCTCATCATCAACGTGTTTTGAGTGTGCAGGTCACACAAGCTGAGCAAAATCAGAGGCACAATTTGTTCCATACCAAGGGAGTTGTGAAGGAACGTTCTGTGCGCGTCATCATAGACGGAGGGAGCTGCAACAACTTGGCTAGCATGGAGATGGTGGAGAAGCTTTCTCTCACCACAAGACCACATCCACATCCTTACTACATCCAATGGTTCAACAACAGCGGCAAGGTTAAGGTAACACGTACTGTTCGTGTGGATTTTAGTATCTCTACATATGCTGATTATGTTGATTGTGATGTGGTACCTATGCAAGCATGTTCCTTATTACTTGGTAGACCATGGCAATTTGATAAAAATTCTGTACACCATGGTAGAAACAATCACTATACTCTTGTTCATAAGGATAAAAATATTACTTTGCTTCCTATGACTCCTGATTCCATTTTGAAAGATGATATTAATAGAGCTAATAAAGCAAAACAGGAGACGAATAAGAGTGAAAATCAGATTGTGGCAAAAGAATTTGAGCAACAAATGAAGCCTAACAATAAACCATCTAGTGTTGCTTCTGAAATTAAATTGAAAAGTGCATGTTTATTTGCCACCAAATCTGATATTGATGAGCTAGATTTCGGCAAATCTGTTTGCTATGCTTTTGTGTGCAAAGAGGCATTATTTTCATTCGACGACGTGCCTTCCTCTTTGCCTCCTGCTGTCACTAACATTTTGCAGGAGTTCGCTGACGTCTTTCCACAAGACGTGCCACCGGGATTACCGCCTATTCGAGGGATTGAGCATCAGATTGACTTAATTCCCGGTGCTTCACTGCCAAACCGTGCACCATACCGTACCAATCCAGAGGAGACGAAGGAGATTATGCGCCAAGTACAAGAGCTTCTCGACAAAGGTTATATACGCGAATCCCTTAGTCCTTGTGCTGTTCCTATTATTCTAGTGCCGAAAAAGGATGGTACATCACGTATGTGTGTTGATTGTAGAGGCATTAATAATATTACTATTCGTTATCGTCATCCTATTCCTAGGCTAGATGATATGCTTGATGAATTGAGTGGTGCTACAATATTCTCCAAAGTTGATTTGCGTAGTGGCTACCACCAAATTCGTATGAAATTGGGAGATGAATGGAAAACAGCATTTAAAACTAAGTTTGGATTATATGAGTGGTTAGTCATGCCTTTTGGGTTAACTAATGCGCCTAGTACTTTCATGAGATTAATGAACGAAGTTTTACGTGCTTTCATTGGACGATTTGTGGTAGTTTACTTTGATGACATACTGATTTATAGCAGATCTTTGGAAGAACATTTGGAACATTTACGTGCTGTTTTTATTGCTCTACGTGATGCACGTTTGTTTGGTAACCTTGGGAAGTGCACCTTTTGCACCGACCGAGTATCTTTTCTTGGCTATGTTGTTACTCCACAGGGAATTGAAGTTGACAAAGCCAAGATTGAAGCTATTGAGAGTTGGCCGCAGCCCAAAACGGTCACACAAGTGAGGAGTTTTCTTGGCCTCGCTGGATTCTATAGGCGTTTTGTGAGAGATTTCAGCACCATTGCTGCACCTCTCAACGAGCTTACAAAGAAGGATGTGCCTTTTGTTTGGGGCAGCTCAAGTTTATATGCATTATCATTTATTTTCTCTAACACCTTAAAGGGACCATCAGCACGTGGCATTAACTTTGATTTGCGCAAATCAGGAAATCTATCCTTACGCAAATGTAACCAAACAAGATCTCCAGGTGCAAACACAACATGTTTTCTACCCTTATCTCCAGCAAGTTTATATTTAGCATTCATGCGCTCAATGTTTTCCTTAGTTAACTCATGCATTTTTAAAATCAATTCAGCACGTTGTTTAGCATCAAAATTAACCTTCTCCGAAGATGGAAGAGGCAACAAATCAATAGGTGCACGAGGTAGGAAACCATACACAACTTCAAAAGGGCACATCTTAGTAGTAGAATGCAATGAACGATTATAAGCAAATTCAATATGAGGCAAGCATTCCTCCCACATGTTCTTATTATTCTTCAAAACAGCCCTAAGCATAGTAGACAACATTCTATTGACTACTTCAGTTTGTCCATCAGTTTGGGGGTGACAAGTAGTACTAAAAAGCAGTTTAGTCCCCAACTTAGCCCATAAACATCTCCAAAAGTGGCTAAGAAATTTAGTATCACGATCTGAAACAATAGTATTTGGCACACCATGCAAGCGAATAATTTCACGAAAGAACAAATCAGCAACATTAACAGCATCATCGCTTTTATGACATGGTATAAAGTGTGCCATTTTCGAGAATCTATCCACGACAACAAATATGCTATCCCTCCCCTTCTTTGTTCGAGGTAAACCTAAAACAAAGTCCATAGATATATCCTCCCAAGGAACACTAGGTACAGGCAAAGGCATATATAAACCATGAGGATTGAGTCGTGACTTAGCTTTTTGACATGTAGTGCATCGAGCAATAAAACGCTCAACATCCCGTCTCATCTTTGGCCAAAAGAAATGTGTAGCAAGTACGTCCTCCGTCTTCTTCACGCCACAGTGTCCCATTAATCCTCCTCCATGCGCCTCCTGCAACAACAAAAGACGAACGGAGCTAGCTGGAATGCATAGCTTGTTAGCACGAAACACAAATCCATCGTTAACGACAAACTTGTTCCACATTCTTCCTTCTTTACAATTCTGCATTACATCTTTAAAATCAGCATCATGCACATATTGATCTTTGATGGTCTCCAAACCAAATATTTTGAAGTCAAGTTGTGAAAGCATAGTATAGCGACGAGACAAAGCATCAGCAATAACATTTTCTTTTCCCTTCTTGTGTTTAATGACATAAGGGAAAGTCTCAATGAATTCAACCCATTTAGCATGTCTACGATTCAGTTTAGCTTGACTTTTAATATGTTTCAATGATTCATGATCAGAATGTATAACAAATTCTTTGGGCCATAAATAATGTTGCCATGTTTCTAAAGTCCGAACAAGAGCATATAATTCTTTATCATAAGTAGAATAATTCAGACTAGGCCCACTCAATTTTTCAGGAAAGTATGCAACAGGTTTGCCATCTTGTAATAACACACCTCCTAATCCAATTCCACTAGCATCACATTCAAGCTCAAAAGTCTTATTAAAATCAGGAAGTTGGAGTAAAGGAGCATGTGTCAACTTATCTTTCAATACCGTGAAGGCTTCTTCCTGTGCGGTACCCCAAAGAAAAGGCACATCTTTCTTTGTAAGCTCATTGAGAGGTGCAGCAATGGTGCTGAAATCTCTCACAAAACTCCTATAGAATCCAGCGAGGCCAAGAAAACTCCTCACTTGTGTGACCGTTTTGGGTTGCGGCCAACTCTCAATAGCTTCAATCTTGGCTTTATCAACTTCAATTCCCTGTGGAGTAACAACATAGCCAAGAAAAGATACTCGGTCGGTGCAAAAGGTGCACTTCCCGAGGTTACCAAACAAACGTGCATCACGTAGAGCAATAAAAACAGCACGTAAATGTTCCAAATGTTCTTCCAAAGATGATGAGGACATCAATACAATTGTTACACCCACAGCCCCTGCTGCTATACATACTGGACCAATTACTAGAGCTCGTGCACGCCAATTAAATTACCAGGTACTTTCGTTTCTTGGTAATGATTCTAATGTTCATGAGAATATGATGCTGCCTAAATTGGATACATTTGTTTTGCTTACAAATGAAGGGCCTAGCTTGGAGAAGGATGAACATTGGAGCAAGAACAAGCATGGAGATGATGGCATGCGCAAGGGAAACAAGAACGGAGTGACAAGTGATGATTTCAGGACTTTGAAGCCACCATAATGGGTGCATGAAGCCTTGGACGAAATATACAAGATGCCACTTCATAAATTTCGTCCCGAGGCTATTTTAGGTGCTGCGTCACCTTATTATTGGGCCAGGCCCATGTAATTTCGAAATACATAAGTATAGGCTATTTTTAGAGTCCGTATGTGTGGGGAAATAAGAGATAGGGTTGATTTCGGAACCCTCCACCAAGGGCCACGAAATTCCCCCCTCTTCCTCCATATATACAGCCCTTAGGGCATCGTTTAGACTTTGGGTTTTGTTTAGATTAAAAGTTCGCCATAGCTGCAACTTCGCGTACTTCGTTTGTGTTCAACGACCAGACAAAGGCGTCACAGAACCCCACCTTGATCAATAAAGCTTTCATCTTATATTCGCAATATCCAGATTGCAATCTTAGTTTCTTGCTTGTTCTTCGTTTGCTCGCAGGAAACAGACCCTCGTGGTCAGGTTGATCATGCTCCGGCGTGGTCAATAACCTCTCGGAGTTGGTTTAGCGATTGCTAAGGCGCGACGTCCTCGCACGTTCGTAGTCGGATCGTCAAAGTCGATTTCCACCAAAGCGAAATCCATCATCTCATCGAAAGACGGGACACCTCCGCCTCTATTATTAAGTCGATCTGATGCTCAATCCCTCGAATAGGCGGTAATCCCGGTGGCACGTCTTGTGGAAAAACGTCAGCGAACTCCTGCAAAATGTTAGTGACAGCAGGAGGCAAAGAGGAAGGCACGTCCTCGAATGAAAATAATGCCTCTTTGCACACAAAAGCATAGCAAACAGATTTGCTGAAATCTAGCTCATCAATATCAGATTTGGTGGCAAATAAACATGCACTTTTCAATTTAATTTCGGAAGCAACACTAGATGGTTTATTATTAGGCTTCATTTGTTGCTCAAATTCTTTTGCCACAATCTGATTTTCACTCTTATTCTTCTCCTGTTGTGTTTTATTAGCTCTATTAATATCATCTTTCAAAATGGAATCAGGAGTCATAGGAAGCAAAGTAATATTTTTATCCTTATGAACAAGAGTATAGTGATTGTTTCTACCATGGTGTACAGAATTTTTATCAAATTGCCATGGTCTACCAAGTAATAAGGAACATGCTTGCATAGGTACCACATCACAATCAACATAATCAGCATATGTAGAGATACTAAAATGCACACGAACAGTACGTGTTACCTTAACCTTGCCGCTGTTGTTGAACCATTGGATGTAGTAAGGATGTGGATGTGGTCTTGTGGTGAGAGAAAGCTTCTCCACCATCTCCATGCTAGCCAAGTTGTTGCAGCTCCCTCCGTATATGATGACGCGCACAGAACGTTCCTTCACAACTCCCTTGGTATGGAACAAATTGTGCCTCTGATTTTGCTCAGCTTGTGTGACCTGCACACTCAAAACACGTTGAGCAACTAAACATTCATACCTGTCAGCGTCTTCAGGAGCCATGTATTGCGTCTCATGATCAGAATCATCTCCACCATGTTCTTCACGTGTAATAAGAGCCAAAGTCTCCTCATCATAGTCACTAGCGGACTCATATCCACCATCCGCGGTAGCAATCATCACACGCGGAGATTTGCATTCTCTCGCATAATGACCTCCTCCCTTGCAACGACGACAAATAATATCACTTGTGTGCCCTGTTGATGCCATGGAAGAAGAAGAACGCTGTGCAGGCCCCGCAGGTGCGCTCTTGGCAGATAATGGTGGTTGTGCCTGTTTTCTTGTATCACGGCTGGAGGTGGCACCGGATGGAGGTGCTGGTGCAGTTGAAGTAGAAGATGCACGTGGTGTCCATGATGAAGGTCGGCCTGCAGAAAAGTTAGTTCGCCCCAATGCTTGTCGATCCTGCACTTCACGTTCAGCTTTACAAGCAAGATGGAATAAACGAGTGATATTAGTATACTCCTTATAGTCTAGAATGGTCTGAATCTCTCTATTTAATCCACCTAGAAAACGTGCAAGCATAGCTTCATTCTCCTCAACAATACCACATCTAATCATGCCAGTTTGTAATTCCTGATAATATTCTTCTACAGAATTTTTTCCTTGTCTTAAACGCTGCAATTTTTGAAGCAATTCACGTTGATAATATGGTGGAACCCAACGCGTACGCATAGCAGTTTTCAAAGCAGCCCAAGTAGTTGGAATAGGATACAATCTACAATGTTCAGACCACCATACACATGCAAAACTAGTGAAAGCACAAACAGCAGCAGCAACTCGTCTCTCCTTAGGATATTGTAAACATGTAAATCGTTGTTCAGTTTCTAACTCCCAAGTAAGATATATATCAGGAACATATCTACCCTCAAATGGTGGAATATTCAATTTCAGTTTAGGAATATGGACATCATCTCGTACCTGAGGTGGTGGTGCAGGCCTACCATTACGAATATATACCTGAGGTCGACCTGCTGGTGGTGGTACAGGTGGCTGCACGTAGTGTTGATTTTGATCAACCTCATCCTCATAGTCTCCCACATAATCATCCTCCTCCGCATCAGCAGCAGGAGCCACAGAAGTATCAACAGCAGCACCAACAGTTTGGCCAAACGCAAGAGGAACACGGCTTGCTCGGCGGAGGTCTGCTTCGCGACGTGGAGGTAGTCGTTGTTGTTGTTGTTGTTGTTGGAGAGGTGCGTTAGCTGCAGCGGGTGGTGGTGGTGGAAGACGCGCGAGCAATTCATTAAACTTGTTATCGAGCTATGTTTCGAACGTCTTCTCAAAGCTAGTGATCTTCTCCATGGCCTCTTCAAAATTGTTCAGCACATCTTGCACCTGTTCAGTCATCATTTGCTGAAACTTATCATGAAGCTCCTTGTTCGATAAATTCTCCCAGTCAATCTCGTCGGCTTGTGATCCTGGCATGGTTAGCAGCAATAGAAACACATAAGAATATGATCCTACAGACTACGAACAAGTGGTGGTGGTGGGTGTCACAAATCCGTCAAGCAAATCTCAAATTCTTACCAGTTCTTACCCAGCAGCAGGCGGTGATCGGCAACCGTTGTAGTCAAAAACTCTCAAAGCTTGGATAGAGCGAGTACCAGGGAGAGTCAAACGCACGACGTAGATGTATGTGGAGCTGGGAAGGCTTATAATATGGTAGCAAAAAGGGTCAGCAATAATCAATTCAGAGATGCAAAGTTGAATAAACGCTCAACGACGGTACTGTGCTGGTCCTAGGCTAGACTGTGCTAGAGACGCGAGCCTAGAACACTAACAAAATCACGGCGCGGCACGTAAACAAGGGAAAAGCACACTCTGGAATTTTTTTTTTGCTCTTTTTTTTTTCCGAAACCTACTCCGTCAAGGAAACACGAATCGGAATCTAGATGGATCTCGAAAACAAACCTAATATGACAAGAACTCGGATTGGTGGTGGATATATGGTGGCAGATGGCAGCGGTGGGGGTATATGACAGCTGTGGTGGTATATGGATACGGATTCGAAGCGGTGGCGGATAAGCGGTGGTGGTAGATGGCAGGGGTGATGATGATGGTGCGGCGGCGGCGTGACAACTTATGACCAGAACTCGAAACTCTAAAAGACTAGACTCTAAGACCAGCAACTAGACACGACGATGCAACCGCAAATTCAACAAAGCAAAACCCTAAAAAGATTATGCAAAGGCTCAGATTGGTTCGGATATGATGAACTAACCCTAATTTTTTTTGTGGCTTTTTCGTGGACTGTAGGTATGAAGAACAGACTCGATCTAAACTACGAAAAACTGTAAAATCTCACCGAGCAACCTGGAAATCTGATACCACTTGATAGGGGCAAAGGTGTCCCGTCTTTCGATGAGATGGTGGATTTCGCTTTGGTGGAAGTCGACTTTGACGATCCGACTACGAACGTGCGAGGACGTCGCGCCTTAGCAATCGCTAAACCAACTCCGAGAGGTTATTGACCACGCCGGAGCACGATCAACCTGACCACGAGGGTCTGTTTCCTGCGAGCAAACGAAGAACAAGCAAGAAACTAAGATTGCAATCTGGATATTGCGAATATAAGATGAAAGCTTTATTGATCAAGGTGGGGTTCTGTGACGCCTTTGTCTGGTCGTTGAACACAAACGAAGTACGCGAAGTTGCAGCTATGGCGAACTTTTAATCTAAACAAAACCCAAAGTCTAAACGATGCCCTAAGGGCTGTATATATGGAGGAAGAGGGGGGAATTTCGTGGCCCTTGGTGGAGGGTTCCGAAATCAACCCTATCTCTTATTTCCCCACACATACGGACTCTAAAAATAGCCTATACTTATGTATTTCGAAATTACATGGGCCTGGCCCAATAATAAGGTGACGCAGCACCTAAAATAGCCTCGGGACGAAATTTATGAAGTGGCATCTTGTATATTTCGTCCAAGGCTTCATGCACCCATTATGGTGGCTTCAAAGTCCTGAAATCATCACTTGTCACTCCGTTCTTGTTTCCCTTGCGCATGCCATCATCTCCATGCTTGTTCTTGCTCCAATGTTCATCCTTCTCCAAGCTAGGCCCTTCATTTGTAAGCAAAACAAATGTATCCAATTTAGGCAGCATCATATTCTCATGAACATTAGAATCATTACCAAGAAACGAAAGTACCTGGTAATTTAATTGGCGTGCACGAGCTCTAGTAATTGGTCCAGTATGTATAGCAGCAGGGGCTGTGGGTGTAACAATTGTATTGATGTCCTCATCAGATGCATGTTTGGATGTTGTATCCTCCCGTTAACGTTAGTTGTTTCCCTCGCTTGGCACCGTCGTCGACCCGTGGGAAGTCGGTATTCGAGATCACCCCACCATCCGTGCATGACACGCTCCCGTCACACTTCCTTTGCACAGGTATCTCCGTGAGTTACCGGAACCGATATGGTGCGTGGCATCATTTTCGGATTCATCGCCGTGGCACCCTTTCTTTCCACCATGGTGACAATTGCTTCATAATATGCTCTTGTCAACTTTTATTAAAAATTTCATAAAACTTGCACATGTTATTCGCATCATGGTAACAACATCAAGAATGTTTAAAATTGTTGTTTGCATTAAATTGCTAAATGCACATGAGGATTTACCATAATTGTTGTTTGATGTTTCCAGCCTCATTTTAAATGCCTAGCTGTGTATTTTACTCATGTTTCTCCTCTTGCCATGTTTAACAACATTTAATATTGTTGAGTACATAACCGAGAGAGAACTAAATAAGTCATGTGGTGTTTCGTCAATATGCAACTCGTTGCATATTGAGCTCCACTTAACTTGTAGTTTTGTTTGTGCACTTTGCCATGCCATGCCTCTTTAAACCGGACATGCATCATACTTGGTTGTGCATCATGCCATGATTATGTGATGGTCGTTTACCATGTTGTTTGCTTCTTTTCAGTGTTGCTTCTTCGGGTTAGTTCCGATAACATCGTGTTTGTGAGGATCCGTTCGACTAAGTCCGATTGTGTTCTTCATGGACTCGTTCTTCTTCCTAGCGGGATCTCGGGCAAGATGACCATACCCTCGAAATCACTTCTATCTTTGCTTGCTAGTTGTTCGCTCTATTGCTATGCCGCAATACCTACCACTTGCTATATCATGCCTCCCATATTGCCATGCCAATCCTCTAACCCACCTTTCCTAGCAAATCATTGTTTGGCTATGTTACCACTTTGCTCAGCCCCTCTTATAGCCTTGCTAGTTGCAGGTGAAGATGAAGTTTGTTCCATGTTAGAACATGGATATTGTTGGGATATCATTATTATATCTTATTTACTTTAATGCACCTATATACTTGGTAAAGGGTGGAAGGCTCGGCCTTATGCCTAGTGTTTTGTTCCACTCTTGCCTCCCTAGTTTCCGTCATATCGGTGTTATGTTCCTTGATTTTGCGTTCCTTACGCGGTTGGGTGTTATGGGAACCCCTTGGCAGTTCGCTTTGAATAAAACTCCTCCAGCAAGGCCCAACCTTGGTTTTACATTTGCCTCACCTAAGCCTTTTCCCCTTGGGTTTACGGAGCCCGAGGGTCATCTTTATTTTAACCCCCCGGGCCAGTGCTCCTCTGAGTGTTGGTCCAAACTAGAGCCCCTTGCAGCGCCACCTCGGGGAAACTTGAGGGTTGGTTTTAGTTGTACGGACTGCTCATCCGGTGTGCCCTGAGAACGAGATATGTTCAGCTCCTATCGGGATTTGTCGGCACATTCAGGCGGCTTTGCTGGTCTTGTTTTACCATTGTCGAAATGTCTTGTAACCGGGATTCCGAGTCTGATCGGTTCTTCCTGGGAGAAGGAATATCCTTCGTTGACCGTGAGAGATTGTGATGGGCTAAGTTGGGACACCCCTGTAGGGTTTTGAGCTTTCAAAAGCCGTGCCCGCGGTTATGGGCAGATGGGAATTTGTTAATGTCCGGTTGTAGAAAACTTGACACTTAATTTAATTAAAATGAATAAACCGTGTGTGTAGCCATGATGGTCTCTTTTCGGCGGAGTCCGGGAAGAGAACACAGTCTCGTGTTATGCTTGAACGTAAGTAGCTTCAGGATCACTTATTAGCTTCTCGGCCGTGCTTTGCTTCTGTTCTCACTCTCTTTTGCGTAAGGTAGCCACCATATATGCTAGTGCTTGCTGCAGCTCCACCTCACTACCCTTTCCTACCTTTAAGCTTAAATAGTCTTGATCGCGAGGGTGTGAGATTGCTGAGTCCCCATGACTCACAGATACTTCCAAAATAGATGCAGGTGTTGATGATGCCAGTGCAGGTGACGCAACCCAGCTCAAGTGGGAGCTCGATGAAGATCTTGTTCGTTGTGTTATGTCTTTTTCGGTTGATCAGTAGTGGAGCCTAGTTGGGACGATCGGGGATCTAGCATTTGGGGTTGTATTTCTTTATTTTGGTTCCGTAGTCGGACCTTGATTGTATTCTGGATGATGTATGTTATATTTATGTATTGTGTGAAGTGGCGATTGTAAGCCAACTCTTTATCCCTTTCTTATTCAGTACATGGGATGTGTAAAGATTGCCCCTCTTGCGGCATGCCTACCATGAGGTTATGCCTCTAAGTCATGCCCCGACACGTGGGAGATATAGCCGCATCGTGGGTGTTACATCGTCCTATTAAAGGCCCGAATCTACTAGTGGGCCAGTTTACATTTAGTCGTGTTAACGGACCAAGATGACGGGCCCATGATGCGGATCGTACATAGTGATTTGCATGACGGCCCGATTATGTACCATAATTTTACGGTTTGGCCGATTTACTGCGAAGACAGGATATATATACAATAAAATAATTGCAGCATCATGAATTAGAAAAAAACTAGACTGTATAATAAAGAAATTACGGCATATTACATCCACTGGGCATCAAAGTTCGCCACTATGATAATAAAGCACAAGCAGACAACAGATTACATACACTGGGCATCAAAGATCGCCACCAATGCAATTAAACACGCTGACACATTAATATACAAAACCAACAACACTTCAATAGAGTTCAAGAAAGTTTAGCCCTGCTCGGGAGCTGCAGCGCAAGCAGCTGAGCAAGCTGATGAGACTACACTTGTTTGACACTTATATCCTCCTCACTCTGAAAGATAAATAAGCAGACAGATGATAGGTTTTGCACATATAAGTATCAGTGCTGACAATTCATCACATTTCTTACTCACGAATAAAGTGACACAGTTTAAAATAGCATTAACACAATATGGTATTGTTCAGGTCAAGACATGACAGGAAATTACATTGTGAAGGAGTTGGCAGCTTCACGACACCACTGGATTACATATCAAGAACTCGTAAGTATAAATGGTTAGTGTGCTGTGAATTTATCCCATTTCAGATTGGCAAAATAAGATCACTTGCTCTGTATAGTTTAATTTACATGGTATGAAGAAGGAACTTCATTGTACAACTAAAAACTTAAATTGAGAAGGACAAACTTTTGTTTATGAAGTACATAATAAACTTTAAACATGCAATTTGATGCAAACACCAAAAGTAAACAGCTGTTGTAGTCATGCCTAACCAAATATACACAACAAAGTTTGAAGGCTTGAGAAGGACAAACTTACATTATTGGTGAAGGCAGGCTCTATAAAGCCCTTGTCC
>NC_041392.1:265389301-265446370 GCF_002162155.2 Triticum dicoccoides
TATTTAAGATAAGATGAAGAGTGATGCTACATAACCAAGTAGCTATAAATGTAAGTAAAGCGATACAGGCAAAAGGTACAGCCAAGATCAATGCAAAGCTAAACTTCTTCAGTACCATCGGTGTTATCCAACCTTATGGTAGGAGTAAATATAGATCTTATGTGTAGAAAATGGAGGGCAAAGGAAAATGAGCTGCAGAGTGATGGTACATGAAGAACTACCTGTCAATATAAGCACACTGATAAAGGACAACAGGTACTTACAAGAACAATGCAGCGCTAAAAAATTTCATTGGCATTGGATATATTCTACACTAATGTAACCATTCATATAGATCAGATAATTTGGAGCGAACAATTGATAAGCAAGCTATCATGCATACTGTTGTCACATAATGAACCAGGTATGTATGCAAGTACAGTGATACAGGACAACAGGTACTAACAAGAGCAAAGTAGCGGACAACATATTTGCGATATCCTGTCGTTCTTTTCAAACCGGAATTCCTTTTCGAGCAGATTTCCTATAAAAAAGATCTGTAAGGCACATGCGGAAAAGTAGAAGTTCAAATTGTCATGCAATATCATAGACAGTACCTCATCCTCGGAACGAGACCAGTGCATAACAAGGTTATTCCATTCAATGTCTTCTAAATTTAGCACAGGAGACTTCACCAGAAATTCGTTTATAGACTTGCCATCAAAGTGTGATTTCCTCAGGTAACACTGATACTATTGTAATGCTTCCTTGAAAAGTGCAAGCAAGCTTTGCTCGTCATGACTATCCAGATTGACCCTTGCCTACTTACAACAATGTAATGTGAATCATTAATGTGTTCAATCAGCAGAAAATAGGAAAATAATCACCACGAATAATAGCACTTACACGTAAGTGGGACAGGAAGATGTGAAAATGGTGTTTGGCTTTTAAACTGGGAATAATCACCACGAATATCAGCACTTACACGCAATTTGTTAGGGACTATAATCTTCCCATGATGGGAATATATGCATGTAGTCCCTAACAACAATGAAAGCATTGTCTTTTAAACTGGAAATAACTGGAATGGGGTTCCAATCTGCAGGATTTGCCCGTCTCTGCAGTTGGGATAGGTCTTCGGTTGGTGGACTTGCTGTACTTTTTGCTGGAGTGGGATTTTTCTGTGGTACGGCTGGTGCTATGGCAACTGAAATCAACATACCGTTTGGTGGAGTGCAGGTCCTGTGTGGTTGGGCTAGTGGTGTGGCCAGTGAAGTATGGGTACAGTCTGCTGGAGTCGGTCCTACGTTTTGTGCCACCAGTTCAACCAATATAAGTGGGGTGTTGTCTGATTTCTCCGGCACAACCACGTTTTTCAAGGACTTTGCTGGTGCTCCTTCAGGTTCGGCAATCACCCTCTTCCTTTTTGATGTCTAATGCACAGGAACAACATTTGAGTGGAAAAACATGGTATGATGACAGGTGGAATATGTATTGATAATGGATGGGCATGGCATCTCGACATATATGATGAGTAAACTAAGCAGATGGCGGTGCAAAAAGTAGAAGAAATGCAAGACAACATATGCAAGATACGCGTAATCAATAAAACATTGCCAAATTAGAACAGACACCTTGATGGGTGAACAGGACAGGCCATCTGCCTTTGACTCCTCGAGGTTAGAGTAGTCATTAGGATCATATTCTGAACAAGAATCAGCAGGTGGGGAGCGTATGAGTTTCATTGCATCTAGAATGGCACTCAATGTCTTGGTGCCAATTTTGTAAGTCATTGTAGTGTTTAGCTTCAAGAGTGGACTGCTGCTAGTGCGACACAAAGCAGCTACACAGATCATAGTGTAGATATAACGGGAAAACCGTAAGCATCAGAGTAAAATCAGCAAAGTGGAACTTGCTGGAATATATGTGCTAGTATTGCTAGTACGGCTAGAAAGGCTTCGGATACCAGCTCTCTTCAACTGAAGGTGCGGTACTATTAATATCAATGTAACTTTCAAAGGCGACACAGCTCCTCACATTTCCTTGCTATTCTTATAGGATTCAAGTGGGCAGGCCACTACAAATCCTATTCCCATGTTTACAAAATCCTACTAATCAAAGTGGCCCGAAGAGTTCAAAGTGTCCATCACAACCGACCGTATATACCTCTACACTGCAAATGTCCCTACTCATCTTCACTACAAGGCACATACTGTACTACTATCATACTCCCTCTGTTCCAAAATATAAGTCTTGGTAGAGATTTCCACTATGGATCACATACAGATGTATCCAGATACATTTTAGAGTGTAGATTCACTCATTTTGCTCCATATGTAGTCCATGGTGGAATCTATACAAAGACTTATATTTAGGAACGAAGAGAGTATTTATTAAAGAAGAACGGAAGAGGAACATGCTAAAGAAGAGCAAGCAGATTTTGGATAATAAAATGTTCGTTGCACAATGCCCACACATGATGAACCAGAGCACATTAAGAAAGCAACTCCCTGCTGTCTCTCTATATGTGGTGCACGTGCTTTTCGAACGTAAAGTAGGAACATTAGCCGACCAATTAAATGTTATCTGTTTTAGTAATATCAGAATCATATCAGATTCGTACATGAGCAACAAGTTTGGAATTATGAGTGGCATGTTGTTTAGCTTGATGGATTCAGGAGCAGTGCTAAGCAGGTACGATCATGGTACTGAATATAAAGGCATGTCTGCATGCAAGTCGCGTGACTTTTGTCATTTGGGTCAGTCGACCATTTCAGGCGGTTGGATGAAGATCCTATGTCTCCTAACCCTTCTTCTTCCTCGTCTCTGATTCTTCCCATACAGAACACCGCACGGGCCGCCGGCCGGACAACCGACCCCCATCGCTTGTGTTCCTCCTCCACCCCCACCCCACCCCCACCCCCACCCACGCCGGGTTTTCTTTGTTCTGCGAGGCCCCACCACCACCCCCCACAGCCACCATCCCCACCCGAGCCCCTTCGTTCGCACCGGCAAACTCCGGCGAGCTCTGAAAAATTGACTGACCCAATTTTGAAATTTAGTCTACTATGATTTAACTAGTGTGGAATATAAAAGGGGAAAACCATAAGCATTGGAAGTATAGTGTTGAGCATGCCATGGTGGATCTGAAGGTGCAAACCGGACAAAGGCAACTTCGCAACCAATGTTTGCTTTCAACTAGCAAGTAAGTGATGGACAAGAAATCAGAGTAAAGCAGTGGTGATCTATTTTCTTGTTGAGATAAATAAGTTGAGAAGATACGAAAGAGCACCGCCTCTGGTGCGGCGCCGTGTATGCATCTGCTAAGAATTTGATGGTGCTGCGGTAGTGATGGCTGTCGGCGGCATGGAAGCAGATCTAGGAGGGTAGACGGTGGCGGCGGGGCACGGTGGACGAGACAGTCATAGGAGTGGCACTGGCAAGGTGGACGACGACGAGGATGAAGCGAGAGGACGGGATGCAAGGATCCCGGTCTGAAGCCGTGGATGAGAGAGGTCGATCTCTTGTAATGGACGGCGCGTAGGGGTATCAGCTCCGGCATGGTGGAGGAAGACGATGGTGGATGGGGTGGCGGACGGAGGAGGCTGGGGTGGAGAGGGTGTTTTGGCACCCACGGAGTACAAATGGGGAAATGGAGGTAGAGAGGAAGGGGGGAACCATGTCTTCCGGGCATGCTTGTCTCAAATGCGAGGAAATTTACAAACTTAGCCCCCGTTTCAAATTTCCTACATCACAGCAATATTAGTCGGTTGGGGATAGGACGGTAATCTCACATACACCAAATATTTGCGGACGAGAGTTTGTTTTTGGCGCTCACCGTGTATGAATCGGGGATGAGTCGATTTCGGCCGAGGACACATTGTGTTTTGGCGCCCACCATGTATGAATCCGGGTGAGAGGCGGTTATGTCATGTTTGAGTGAAATTACAAACCCACCCCTATCGAAACATATAGAAATCGAGCAGATTGGCTTTGCGTGGTGGGGATAGTCAGTAGTAATTTCCATCTCGCAGATTTTGGTTTCAGGCGGTTGCTGCGACTTTCCCCGCTTCGTTCAAATTTTGCAGAGTGCACGTTTACCGTGCCAACTCAATTCGAATCCCGTTTGTATTATGTTTTTTTCGGGCGGGATACATTTTCGATTGGAATAAAATTCTATATACATCATTTTTTATATATACTTTCAAAAGCACAACACCTTTTATACATAAATATGGTTTACAAATGGCATGATCTCAGATTCATAAGGTTGTATCCATCAATTTGGATTTTCAAATATTTGAAACCACATTATGTTGAAATTCAATGTATGCATTCCTCGCTAACTGTCTCCAATTAATGTGTGTTTCATGCGGTTTTTTTACTTCTCAAACATGTATAATGTGTTTCACACATGCAACATATAGTGTAATCCCGTTTAGACATTAATTGCATATAAACCATGCATTGTTTCTAATTAAAGAATCTATGGATCACCAATATTGATAAACTATATAACATTACACGTGTCCCCATATTCAAATGAATATGCATGTTTGATACACCAATTTGCGCCGATGTCGTGATCTCCAGTTTAAATATTTGAATCCCATTTAATCTAGATATTCGTCTCATATAACTATCACCCATGCTTATATAGGACTATCTCTCTAGACATATACACGTTCATCGTCTCTCGGGTATCTCTCATGCTACTTGTATGTCGACAATGATCTTTTATCTTCGTAACACACTGATGGTACTCTCTCCCTGAACCTTCATCACTCTATCTCTCTCTAAGTATATCTCGCTCCCTGCAATGTGTCTCTAACTATGATTCTCCATGTGGAATCTCTTTCTCTCACACAAACACAAAACTTTGTCTCCGGGGGTCTCATTTCTCTCTACTATTCCCCTATGTGCCACTCGCACACCCCTCATACAGGGATGTCTTTCGCTCATTACGTATGAGAACCTACGACTCTTATTCTTAAATATCTCTTTCTCACACACAAACACAAACTCTGTCTCCCAGGGTCTCATATTTCTCCACTGTTCTCTTGTATGTCGCTCACACACACTCTCTCTCCCTAGAATATCTTGTGTTCCCTCATATGTCTCTCTAGCTATCACTCTCGTTGTGAAATATCTTTCTCTCTCGCAAACACAAAACTCCGTCTCTCGGGATCTCATTTCTCTCCGATATTTGTTTGTATGTGAGTCACATGCACCTTATCTTCATCTCTCTCACACCCACACACATAACTCAGCCTTCTGATCCACTTGACTTCTATCTCTAACGCACACTAGCTAGCATATTTATCTGTCTATTTATCTATTTCTCCATAAACCTTCTTTTATTTATAGGTTGATCTCTTTTGCACAATCGTTGTGCCTCACTCCCTCTGATCGCCATAGATGCATGCTCCAGCCCACGCCACTATCTCTTAAAGACAAAAACACATGCTCAATTGTCGGGCCTTCTTCCCTGCATTCTCACATGCATGCATATTGTCATACCGATCCGTCTCTCTCCCATGTCATTGATCTTATGACTTATGTCTTCTTTCTTTTATCTCGATCATGCGCGCGCGCACACGCACACACACATCCCACATATATATGTATACCTCTCACACATGCACGTTCAAGGTCTCTATGTCTCCATACGTAGTTAATTACCTCAACCCTAACGCCACATTGAATCGTTCTCTTTTTGTGTGCACATAACTTCCGCTTGGATGGGTAAAACACACACTCACACTTAACAATCTCCTTCTAGCTACCCCCTCCCACTCTTCCCCTATATCCTCGAAATCAATAAGACCATCCCTTCGTTTAATTCCCGCCTACATGCACCATCGATATATAGTAGTCTTCCTCCGCGTCTCTCGAACAAACACGTTCTCTCGATGTCGACTCCTCTCACGCACACACACCTTCTCTTCCCTCTCTAAGGGCATTTTCTCTCTCACACCCCATCGTTAGTGGCCTCTGCCATACACATCACCTCTCTATGATGAAGCCATGCACACTTAAATTACATACACCACCGAGGACCCCGCGACACACACACACACCCACACACACAAACACACACACACACGCACGCACGCAACCACCCACCCACCCACACACACACACACTAAGACTCCATCTCTCTCTCTCTCTCTCAAACACACACACCACCCTTCATCCAACCTTACCCGTATGATAAATAATCACCTTAATTTACTTGTATAACATGGAAAAATTCCACTTTACTTTAGTAGTTGCAAACTTATCATCTGTACCCTTATAAAAAACCGAGTTGGCGATGATGGTGTGCATGCCATCTTGTAATATAGACCGTATGATCTATATCTGATGGATAGAAAGCAAACTATGATAATTTTACAAAATATAACCGCACCTCTCTCCACATCCTTATCTCCCACAACCTCATTGCTGAGCAATTAAAAAAGAAAGTCTCTGGAACAATCTAGCATGGTGACCGCTGCCGCCTGCCGGCGCCGTCCATCCCCATGCCTCCGCCCATTCCGACCACCAGTCACCACCACGCTCCACTCCTCCTCACCTTATCTTTCATTTTTAGATGACATTCTCGAGATACCAGTTTTTTGATAAAATTCTCGAAATATCATTAGTTTTTACACATGGGATTACTCCTGCATGGGTAAATCACAACAGCTGTTTTGTAAAAAATGCATATTGATGTTCCGTGCAATGCACGAGCATCTTTCTTGTAATTATATAAGGCCAATCACGAGCAGGAAGTGACATTTTTTTACAGAACCACATTAACATGGCCACGTAAATCACTAGCTAAAGTAAATACCATTATACTTATATCCCGATGCAAAAGGTTGAGTACATGTCCGAAGAGTAGAGTCGCACACACGCACTCTGTCTCTCAGAATCACACACACACCAGTTACGTGACACCCACTTAAGCAGACACCTATGTTACAATTTGTGCACCCGCAGGTACATGTGATGCTGCGCATTTATTTAAGCTGGACGGCGAACCCAAATAGTAGCTGCATTCATTCCCCTCCCGCTGCTTCTTCTCTGGTCGCCGTCGCCCGGTAGCCATGGCCCGGCCGAAGGTAACAACATACGCCATACTTCCGCCGGAGCGGCGCTTTAATCTGGAAATTTTAGTGGTCATGCATGCATCTTTTTGTGCTAGCACTCCTATATAAGGGTTGACAGATCGCTTCTCGCGGACGTGCTCGGGCGGTGGAAGAGGAAGGAGAAGGGAAGCGGGCTATGGAGTAACGTTTTTTACCACAATTTCTTAGGGAACTGAGTGCAATAATTGAGTAGTTTTGCAAACTACCAGTACTACACCTGAAACGGTTCAAAACCTATACTCCCTTGCCAGCGCGCGCTTCTCGTGTGAAACGGTCAGCATCGCCTTGGAGCGTCAGTGCCGCATTAATGCCCGGCCAGAGCAGAGCCAACCTCTCACTGGCGCCGGCTTTGAAGCGCCGCAACGGCCGAGAGAGGGCCGCTTCCTGGTGCACGCGACTGCTCCGCGTCGAGGCTGGCCATAGGCCCTGTTTGCATCCATGGGTTAGAGTTAGTTTGAGCTAGTTGGGCCTCAAATAGCCCTAAAGTATCCAAGCATGAGGGTTTAAATTGGAGCAAGTTGCACCGAACCCACCAAAAAAGACTATCCCACCCAAGATGTGCTAACTGGAGATAGTTCTCATTAGGACCACTGAAAAATCACTTTTCTCTCTCCATCAAGTGCATTTATTGTCAATCTAACCCTGTCACCCAAACACCTCTTTGGCTATAGTTTGTTCAGGGTTAGTCATGAGTTAGTCTAACCTTTAGCTAAGTTAGAGTATCCAAACAGGAGCAGTATAGGACATGCAAGTTGCTCAAAGCATACAGTCAAATTCGTACGTGAAAGGATTTTTCTTTTTGAAAACGGAATGTGAAAGGAATTTTTTTAGAATGCTCTTGACATGTCGCTAACATGTGATGATTTAACTGACCTCAATAGACGGCAAAAATGCCAGCCCGCTGCACTTTGAGTGAGACGAGGAGGAAGAAGCGATGCAGGCTGCTGGATTACTAGAGATAGGTGTCACACGGAAGCCAAGAAATATGGTGATAGCGTGGGTTAGCCATGTACTAGTATGATGTAACTACACTGGGCTGCCGTGTTTCGTACTCTTCCAGTCCACTGTGGAGATTATTCATTGATTTTATGTCGCTGAATAATATAAAATATTATGAGTGCAGACGCTCCACCACAAGGTTCCTTGCTCCTTCTCAGTCGTCGGGAATCTATGTTCTTCCACTCTATTTTTACGTGAGCTTTGTTCATCATTTTGCCAACACGCGAGACATCTAGCATCAAGGTGCACGTGTCATGTAAGGATTGTTCCATCTATATGAAGAACACGTGGGACTGGAAATACGAGACCGACATGTACCCAGGAGTGGACACGCGAACCCGTGTAATGTAGCACAGTAAGTGAAGTAGAAAGGCACAAATAGTATGAACATGCATGGCATATATGTTGGGGAACATAGTGATTTCAAAAATATTCCTACGCACATGCAAGTTCATGGTGATGGATAGCAACGAGAGAGGAGAGTGTTGTCTACGTACCCTCGTAGACCGGCAATTGAAGCGTTGACACAACGTAGAGGAAGTAGTCTTACATCTTCCCGATCCGACCGATCCAAGTACCGAACATACGGCACCTCTGAGTTCTGCACACGTTCAACTCGGTGACGTCCCTCGAGCTCCGATCCAGCAAAGTGTTTAGGGAGAGTTTCGTCAGCACGACGGCGTGATGACAGTGATGATGTTCTACCAACGCAGGGCTTCGCCTAAGCACCGCTACGATATGACCGAGGTGGAATATGGTGGAAGGGGGCACCGCACACGGCTAAGGAACAATCACGAAGATCAACTTGTGTGTCATGGGGTGCCCCCTTGCCCCCGTATATAAAGGAGGGAGAGGGGGAGGTGCGGCCGTCCCAAGGGGTGCGCCTGGAGAAGTCCTACTCCCACCGGGAGTAGGACTCCCCCCTCTTGCCTTGTTGGAAAAGGAAGGGGGAAGGAGAAAGAGGAAAGGGGGGCGCCGCCCCCCTTCCTTGTCCTATTCGGACTAGGGGGGAGGGGGCGCGCGGCCTGCCCTGGCCGGCCCTCCTCTTCTCCCTTAGGGCCCATGTAGGCCCAATAACCCCCGGGGGGTTCCGGTAACCCCCCGGTACTCCGGTAAAATCCCGATTTCACCCGGAACGTTTCTGATATCCAAATATAGGCTTCCAATATATCAATATTTATGTCTCGACCATTCTGAGACTCCCTGTCATGTCCGTGATCACATCCGGGACACCGAACAACCTTCGGTACATCAAAACACAAAAACCCTAATTACGATCGTCACCGAACTTTAAGCGTGCGGACCCTACGGGTTCGAGAACTATGTAGACATGACCGAGACACGTCTCCGGTCAATAACCAATAGCGGAACCTGGATGCTCATATTGGCTCCTACATATTCTATGAAGATCTTTATCGGTCAGACCGCATAACAATATACGTTGTTCCCTTTGTCATCGGTATGTTACTTGCCCGAGATTTGATCGTCGGTATCTCAATACCTAGTTCAATCTCGTTACCGGCAAGTCTCTTTACTCGTTCCGTAATACATCATCCCGCAACTAACTTATTAGTTGCAATGCTTGCAAGGCTTGAGTGATGTGCATTACCGAGAGGGCCCAGAGATACCTCTCCGACAATCGGAGTGACAAATCCTAATCTCGAAATACGCCAACCCAACAAGTACCTTCGGAGACACCTGTAGAGCACCTTTATAATCACCCAGTTACGTTGTGACGTTTGGTAGCACACAAAGTGTTCCTCCGGTAAACGGGAGTTGCATAATCTCATAGTCATAGGAACATATATAAGTTATGAAGAAAGCAATAGCAACAAACTAAACGATCAAGTGCTAAGCTAATGGAATGGGTCAAGTCAATCACATCATTCTCCTAATGATGTGATCCCGTTAACCAAATAACAACTCATGTCTATGGTTAGGAAACATAACCATCTTTGATCAACGAGCTAGTCAAGTAGAGGCATACTGGTGACACTCTATTTGTCTATGTATTCACACATGTATTATGTTTCCGGTTAATACAATTCTAGCATGAATAATAAACATTTATCATGATACAAGGAAATAAATAATAACTTTATTATTGCCTCTAGGGCATATTTCCTTCAGTCTCCCACTTGCACTAGAGTCAATAATCTAGATTACACAGTAATGATTCTAACACCCATGGAGCCTTGGTGCTGATCATGTTTTTCTCGTGGAAGAGGCTTAGTCAGCGGGTATGCAACATTCAGATCCGTATGTATCTTGAAAATTTCTATGTCTCCCACATGGACTAAATCCCAAATTGAATTGAAGCGTCTCTTGATGTGCTTGGTTCTCTTGTGAAATCTGGATTCCTTTGCCTAGGCAATTGCACCAGTATTGTCACAAAAGATTTTCATTGGACCCGATGCACTAGGTATGACACCTAGATCGGATATGAACTCCTTCATCCATACTCCTTCATTTGCTGCTTCCGAAGCAGCTATGTACTCCGCTTCACATGTAGATCCCGCCACGACGCTTTGTTTAGAACTGCACCAACTGACAGCTCCACCTTTTAATGTAAACACGTATCCGGTTTGCGATTTAGAATCGTCCACATTAGTGTCAAAGCTTGCATCAACGTAACCATTTACGATGAGCTCTTTGTCACCTCCATATACGAGAAACATATCCTTAGTTCTTTTCAGGTACTTCAGGATGTTCTTGACCGCTATCCAGTGATCCACTCCTGGATTACTTTGGTACCTCCCTGCTAGACTTATAGCAAGGCACACATCAGGTCTGGTACACAGCATTGCATACATGATAGAGACTATGGCTGAAGCATAGGGAACATCTTTCATTTTCTCTCTATCTTCTAAAGTGGTCGGACATTGAGTCTTACTCAACTTCACACCTTGTAACACAGGCAAGAACCCTTTCTTTGCTTGATCCATTTTGAACTTCTTCAAAACTTTGTCAAGGTATGTGCTTTGTGAAAGTCCAATTAAGCGTCTTGATCTATCTCTGTAGATCTTAATGCCCAATATGTAAGCAACTTCACCGAGGTCTTTCATTAAAAAACTCTTATTCAAGTATCCCTTTATGCTATGCAGAAATTCTATATTATTTCCAATCAATAATATGTCATCCACATATAATATCATAAATGCTACAGAGCTCCCACTCACTTTCTTGTAAATACAGGCTTCTCCAAAAGTCTGTATAAAACCAAATGCTTTGATCACACTATCAAAGCGTTTATTCCAACTCCGAGAGGCTTGCACCAGTCCATAAATGGATCGCTGGAGCTTGCACACTTTGTTAGCTCCCTTTGGATCGACAAAACCTTCTGGTTGCATCATATACAACTCTTCTTCCAGAAATCCATTCAGGAATGCAGTTTTGACATCCATTTGCCAAATTTCATAATCATAAAATGCGGCAATTGCTAACATGATTCGGACAGACTTAAGCATCGCTACGGGTGAGAAGGTCTCATCGTAGTCAATCCCTTGAACTTGTCGAAAACCTTTCGCAACAAGTCGAGCTTTGTAGACAGTAACATTACCGTCACCGTTAGTCTTCTTCTTGAAGATCCATTTATTCTCAATTGCTTGCCGATCAACAGGAAAGTCAACCAAAGTCCACACTTTGTTCTCATACATGGATCCCATCTCAGATTTCATGGCTTCTAGCCATTTTGCGGAATCTGGGCTCACCATCGCTTCTTCATAGTTCGTAGGTTCATCATGATCTAGTAGCATGACTTCCAGAACAGGATTATCTTACCACTCTGGTGCGGATCTTACTCTGGTTGATCTACGAGGTTCGATAGTAACTTGATTTGAAGTTTCATGATCATTATCATTAGCTTCCTCACTAATTGGTGTAGGTATCACAGAAACCGGTTTCTGTGATGTATTACTTTCCAATAAGGGAGCAGGTACAGTTACCTCATCAAGTTCTACTTTTCTCCCACTCACTTCTTTCGAGAGAAACTCCTTCTCTAGAAAAACTCCGAATTTAGCAAAAAGTCTTGCCTTCGGATCTGTGATAGAAGGTGTACCCAACAGTCTCCTTTGGGTATCCTATGAAGACACATTTCTGTGATTTGGGTTCGAGCTTATCAGGTTGAAGCTTTTTCACATAAGCATCGCAGCCCCAAACTTTCAGAAATGACAACTTTGGTTTCTTGCCAAACCACAGTTCATAAGGCGTTGTCTCAATGGATTTCGATGGTGTCCTATTTAACGTGAATGCAGCCGTCTCTAAAGCATAACCCCAGAACGATAGCGGTAAATCAGTAAGAGACATCATAGATCGCACCGTATCTAATAAAGTACGATTACGATGTTCGGACACACCATTACGCTGTGGTGTTCCGGGTGGCATGAGTTGCGAAACTATTCCGCATTGTTTCAAATGTAGACCAAACTCGTAACTCAAATATTCTCCTCCACGATCAGATCGTAGAAACTTTATTTTCTTGTTACGATGATTTTCAACTTCACTCTGAAATTCTTTGAACTTTTCAAATGTTTCAGACTTATGTTTCATTAAGTAGATATACCCATATCTGCTTAAATCATCTGTGATGGTGAGAAAATAATGATGTCCGCCACGATCCTCAACATTCATTGGACCACATACATCTGTATGTATGATTTCCAACAAATCCGTCGCTCTCTCCATAGTACTGGAGAACGGCGTTTTAGTCATCTTACCCATGAGGCACGGTTCGCAAGTACCAAGTGATTCATAATCAAGTGGTTCCAAAAGTCCATCAGTATGGAGTTTCTTCATGCGCTTTACACCGATATGACCTAAACGGCAGTGCCACAAATAAGTTGCACTATCATTATCAACTCTGCATCTTTTGATTTCAACATTATGAATATGTGTATCACTACTATCGAGATTCATCAAAAATAGACCACTCTTCAAGGGTGCATGACCATAAAAGATATTACTCATATAAATAGAACAACCATTATTCTCTGATTTAAATGAATAACCGTCTCGCATCAAACAAGATCCAGATATAATGTTCATGCTCAACGCTGGCACCAAATAACAATTATTTAGGTCTAATACTAATCCCAAAGGTAGATGTAGAGGTAGCGTGCCGACCGCGATCACATCGGCTTTGGAACCATTTCCCACGCGCATTGTCACCTCATCCTTAGCCAATCTTCGCTTAATCCGTAGCCCCTGTTTCGAGTTGCAAATGTTAGCAACAAAACCAGTATCAAATACCCAGGTGCTACTGCGAGCATTAGTAAGGTACACATCAATAACCTGTATATCACATATACCTTTGTTCACTTTGCCATCCTTCTTATCCGCCAAATACTTGGGGCAGTTCCGCTTCCAATGACCAGTCTGCTTGCAGTAGAAGCACTCAGTCTCAGGCATAGGTCCAGACTTGGGTTTCTTCTCCTGAGCAGCAACTTGTTTGTTGTTCTTCTTGAAGTTCTCTTTCTTCTTCCATTTGCCCTTTTTCTTCAAACTGGTGGTCTTATTGACCATCAACACTTGATGCTCCTTCTTGATTTCTACCTCCGTGGCTTTTAGCATCGCGAAGAGCTCAGGAATAGTCTTATTCATCCCTTGCATATTATAGTTCATCGCAAAGCTTTTGTAGCTTGGTGGCAGTGATTGAAGAACTCTGTCGATGACACTATCAACAGGAAGATTAACCCCCAGTTGACTCAAGTGATTATGATACGCAGACATTTTGAGTATATGTTCACTGACAGAACTATTGTCCTTCATCTTGCAGCTGTAGAACTTATTGGAGACTTCATATCTCTCAATCAGGGCATTTGCTTGAAATCTTAACTTCAACTCCTGGAACATCTCATATGCTCCATGACGTTCAAAACGTCGTTGAAGACCCGGTTCTAAGCCGTAAAGCATGGCACACTGAACTATCGAGTATTCATCAGCTTTGCTCTGCCAGACGTTCATAACATCTGGTGTTGCTCCTGCAGCAGGCTTGGCACTTAGCGGTGCTTCTAGGACATAATTCTTCTGTGCAGCAATGAGGATAATCCTCAAGTTACGGACCCAGTCCGTGTAATTGCAACCATCATCTTTCAACTTTGCTTTCTCAAGGAATGCATTAAAATTCAATGGAACAACAGCACGAGCCATCTATTTACAATCAAACATAGACAAGCAAGATACTATCAGGTACTAAGTTCATGATAAATTTAAGTTCAATTAATCATATTACTTAAGAACTCCCACTTAGAAAGATATCCCTCTAATCCTCTAAGTGATCACGTTATCCAAATCAACTAAACCATGTCCGATCATCACGTGAGATGGAGTAGTATCAATGGTGAACATCAATATGTTGATCATATCTACTATATGATTCACGCTCGACCTTTCGGTCTCCGTGTTCTGAGGCCATATCTGTTATATGCTAGGCTCGTCAAGTTTAACCTGAGTATTCCGCGTGTGCAACTGTTTTGCACCCGTTGTATTTGAACGTAGAGCCTATCACACCTGATCATCACGTGGTGTCTCAGCACGAAGAACTTTCGCAATGGTGCATACTCAGGGAGAACACTTATACTTTGATAATTTAGTGAGGGATCATATTATAATGCTACCGTCCATCAAAGCAAGATAACATGCATAAAAGATAAACATCACATGCAATCAATATAAGTGATATGATATGGCCATCATCATCTTGTACTTGTGATCTCCATCTCCGAAGTACCGTCATGATCACCATCATCACCGACGTGACACCTTGATCTCCATCGTAGCATCGTTGTCGTCTCGCCAATCTTATGCTTCCACGACTATCGCTACCGCTTAGTGATAAAGTAAAGCATTACAGCGCGATTGTATTGCATACAATAAAGCGACAACCATATGGCTCCTGCCAGTTGCCGATAACTCGGTTACAAAACATGATCATCTCATACAATAAAATTTTGCATCATGTCTTGACCATATCACATCACAACATGCCCTGCAAAAACAAGTTAGACGTCCTCTACTTTGTTGTTGCAAGTTTTACGTGGCTGCTACGGGCTTAGCAAGAACCGTTCTTACCTACGCATCAAAACCACAACGATAGTTTGTCAAGTTGGTGCTGTTTTAACCTTCCCAAGGACCAGACGTAGCCACACTTGGTTTAACTAAAGTTGGAGAAACTGACACCCGCCAGCCACCTGTGTGCAAAGCATGTCGGTAGAACCAGTCTCGTGTAAGCGTACGCGTAATGTCGGTCCGGGCCGCTTCATCCAACAATACCACCGAACCAAAGTATGACATGCTGGTAAGCAGTGTGACTTATATCACCCACAACTCACTTGTGTTCTACTCGTGCACAACATCAACGCATAAAACCTAGGCTCGGATGCCACTATTGGGGAACGTAGTAATTTCAAAAAAATTCCTACGCACATGCAAGATCATGGTGATGCATAGCAATAAGAGAGGAGAGTGTTGTCTACGTACCCTCGTAGACCGGCAACGGAAGCGTTGACACAACATAGAGGAAGTAGTCGTACGTCTTCCCGATCCGACCAATCCAAGTACCGAACGTATGGCACCTCCGAGTTCTGCACACGTTCAACTCGGTGACGTCCCTCGAGCTCCGATCCAGCAAAGTATCGAGGGAGAGTTTCGGCAGCACGACGGTGTGACGATGGTGATGATGTTCTACCGACGCAGGGCTTCGCCTAAGCACCGCTACGATATGACCGTGGTGGAATATGGTGGAAGGGGGCACCGCACACGGCTAAGGAACGATCACGAAGATCAACTTGTGTGTCATGGGGTGCCCCCTTGCCCCCGTATATAAAGGAGGGAGAGGGGGAGGTGTGGCCGTCCCAAGGGGTGCGCCTGGAGGAGTCCTACTCCCACCGGGAGTAGGACTCCCCCCTGTTGCCTTGTTGGAAAAGGAAGGGGGAAGGGAGAAAGAGGAAAGGGGGGCGCCACCCCCTTCCTTGTCCTATTCGGACTAGGGGGGAGGGGGCGCTCGGCCTGCCCTGGCCGGCCCTCCTCTTCTCCCTTAGGGCCCATGTAGGCCCAATAACCCCCGGGGGGTTCCGGTAACCCCCCGGTACTCCGTTAAAATCCCGTTTTCACCCGGAACATTTCCGATATCCAAATATAGGCTTCCAATGTATCAATCTTTATGTCTCGACCATTTCGAGACTCCTCGTCATGTCCGTGATCACATCCGGGACACCGAACAACCTTTGGTACATCAAAATACAAAAACCCTAATTACGATCGTCATCGAACTTTAAGCGTGCGGACCCTACGGGTTCGAGAACTATGTAGACATGACCGAGACACGTCTCCGGTCAATAACCAATAGCGGAACCTGGATGCCCATATTGGCTCCTACATATTCTACGAAGATCTTTATCGGTCAGACCGCATGACAATATACGTTGTTCCCTTTGTCATCGGTATGTTACTTGCCCGAGATTTGATCGTCGGTATCTCAATACCTAGTTCAATCTCGTTACCGGCAAGTCTCTTTACTCGTTCCGTAATACATCATCCCGCAACTAACTTATTAGTTGCAATGCTTGCAAGGCTTGAGTGATGTGCATTACCGAGAGGGCCCAGAGATACCTCTCCAACAATCGGAGTGACAAATCCTAATCTCGAAATACGCCAACCCACCAAATACCTTCAGAGACACCCGTAGAGCACCTTTATAATCACCTAGTTAGGTTGTGACATTTGGTAGCACACAAAGTGTTCCTCCGATAAACGGGAGTTGCATAATCTCATAGTCATAGGAACATATATAAGTTATGAAGAAAGCAATAGCAACAAACTAAACGATCAAGTGCTAAGCTAATGGAATGGGTCAAGTAAATCACATCATTCTCCTAATGATGTGATCCCGTTAACCAAATAACAACTCATGTCTATGGTTAGGAAACATAACCATCTTTGATCAATGAGCTATTCAAGTAGAGGCATACTAGTGACACTCTGTTTGTCTATGTATTCACACATGTATTATGTTTCCGGTTAATACAATTCTAGCATGAATAATAAACATTTATCATGATACAAGGAAATAAATAATAACTTTATTATTGCCTCTAGGGCATATTTCCTTCAATATAGGCATTTGTCTCTTACTACCGCTAAATGTTGTACGTGCAATGCCCGGTGATGTTATGGAGTACGTGACTAAGTACTCTACTACTACTATATTAATTGGAGGCACATGTTAGGTTTATATTTGTTTACGTGTATACCCCGAGACCTTCCAACTAGACGTGTCTTTCTCTATGGGTCGCACTTTGTATCATTCATACCACTAGTACAGTAGTACTACTACGTGTGGTCTCCGACCCAGAAGTGGAGACGCTCTACCACGCTGTTCATGTCCCACTCCTTTCGCTGACATGTGGGACATCCGGCACGTGCCATGTGTTTGACACTCCTTTGTCGTAAGAGTTGAAACACTAGCATTCATCAGAAATAAAAAATAAATATAAATCACCAGTGATACTATACCATGCAGTTTCCTTGCTCCTCGATATCGAAAAGAATACTTCCGCTCGCTGACATGTCGGATGTCGACCATCCTGGTCCACTTGCCATGCCCGCAGAACTCCAAGGGAGAGTCACCCCGGTCGTCACGCCACAGTAATTACCAATGATCCGTCAAATCACAGGCCCAACCTTACCCACTGTGAAGTTGCTCGGGCGAAGGAACCATCATGACTTCGTTGAATTCCGCTTCTAGAAGAAAACTACTATACCAGCAGTACTGCTAGCTATAATAGTTACTCCAGCATAGGCCTCCTTTGGTTCATAGGATAGGAATTTTATAGGAATATGAAAATCATAGGAAGTGAGATGACATGCATATCAATTCCTATAGAGAAAGAGATGCCATTTGATGCATAGGACAGAAATTTTTCCATCGAGTCTAGGCTAATGTAGTGGTAATTTGCTCTAAAAACTACAATAGTAACTAGTAGTACTAGTACATACTCGTAATTAATTAAACAAACGTACGGGCGACACAGACACACACACACACTAACTACTACTATTACTTCTCACATGCTGGCCAGACGCCGTCGTTCTCCTTCCCGGCTTTGTCGTTGACACCCCATCGTGCTTGGATCTCCGCCGACCTCTCCGCAGCAGTGCGTGCGTCCTCTTATTTCTTGCGGCGGCGGGCCTCTCTTTTCTTGAGTGCTTTCTGACTTTTCCGCTCCCTCTGTGCGGCTTTGGCCGCCTCATGCTCTACCGCCCATTCGGTCTTGGCATCTTCAAATTCTGCCCACATAGGTGTGAGGTCGTGAGCAGCGATGAACTCGGCACGGCGGGATGCCACCGCTTCCCTACCATTCTGTGTGCGGTCGTGGGCGGCGAGGAACTCGGCGCAGCGGGATGCCATCGCTTCCTTACCGGTTAGTGTGCGACACGGTGGCATGAACGATGCTTGGTGACAGCACTGGTGGTCGTCGAAGGCTAGCTGGCGACAAGAGCGGTTGCATGGACGCCTGGTTTTCAATACGTGTCGCATACATGTAATGCCCCGGATGCAACTTTCCATATTTGTAACTCCGACTCTTGCCATTTTCGGCTTTAAGTTATGAGATTCCCTTCGTGGTTGGGTTTTGTCTTCGTCTTGCATTTTGTTCATGTCATGCATTTCATATCATGTCATCATGTGCATCGCATTTGCATTCGTATTCGTCTCATGCATCCGAGCATTTTCCCCGTTGCCCGTTTTGCAATCCGACACTCCCACATGCACCGGCGCACCCCTCTTGTCTCCTTTCTTGAGTGGGTGTTAAACGTTCTCGTAATGAAACGAGATTTGCCAAGTGGCCTTGGTACATCACCGGTAGACCGCCTGTCAAATTTCGTTCCATTTGGAGGTTGTTTGATGCTCCAACGGTTAACTGGGTAACCGCCAATGCCTCTTTGTGTTGCAGCCCAACACCCCTCCAAATCAGCCCAATAAACCATCTAAACCACTTCCATGTCCTCCATCGTCGGATCACGATCGTGTGGGCGAAAACTACACCTCATTTGGACACTCCTACCTCCCTCTACCTATAAATATGTGCCCCTCCCAGGAATTCGCGGTCTAACCCTAGTCATTTTCCTCCTCGCACCGCCGAACATGTCCATCCGCGCCGGACATGTCGCTCCGCCCAATCACTCGCTGCCACGTCGCCCATTTCCACCCTGCAGCCAACCAGAATCGGCCACGTCACCCCGCGCCCTCCCCACTTTGCCGCCGGCCCGCGAGGCCCAAATCTAGCCCGCGCGAGCCCGCGCGCCGCCGCCGCCTGGCCCGTCCACCTGCCTCCTCGTGCCTCGGCGGACTCGGTTAGCGCCGCCGCCGGTCGCCACTAGCGTCCCGTGCCACCGCCTCCCTTCTCCGACCCAAGCGGCACTACCACCCGCCACCGCGTACCCGCTTGTCGCCACCCGAGCTCTTCAGCGCCGCCGCCCCGCCGGAGTTGCTTCCTCCATCGCCGGCCATGGCGCCTCCACCTCGCTTCGGCCTCGATCCAGCCGGATCCGGGATCCCTCAAGCCAGAGCCGTTCGTTGCCGGTGCCGGTGCCCTCTCCCTCACCTCCAGCCGTCGTCCTCTTCTTCCCCGTCAAGTCTGGCGACGAACCCCGGCGAACCTCATAATCCATGCGAAACCCTAGATCTGTTTCGAAGGGTGAGATTTCACTAAGTCCTTTTTCTGCAATATTTTATGCCCCTTCATCGCCTCATATCTCGGTGACCGTGACTCCGATTCATGCATATGATATGTCGAATTGTTCGTCTCGTCGAGCTCTTCACGTTAGAGGCATTTCCATGCATGTTACTCTCTGTTATGATGCCATTTTCTTTGATGCAACAGAGCTATAAAATGTTAGGAGCTGGTACTTATCAGATCATGTTGATTTGTCATTTTTGTTGCATTTGATGTGTGCATCATATGAGCATACTTATTTTTATGCCATGTAAACTTGATGCTACAGTGAGATCCATGCTTATTTTGGGATACTTCAGTAAGGATGTTTTGAACATGTGGTTATGCTCTATCCGTCCATGCCCCTGTTTGCAATTATGGAGTTGACTAGCATGTCTTGTTCTTGCTCTACTTTTGCTATAAAATGTTCCTGGTAGGATGTTAACATGTTAATCAATTTTTCCATGCTTGTTGTTAGTGATCCATGCTTCCTATGAACTTGCTCTTGCCATTGTTAGCTTCATGAACATGTCATCCTGCTATTGGTATGCTTATATTGTCATGAAATGCTTTGTGGTGAGTGGCATGAGCTCGCAAAGTTGCTATTGTGAATCTGTTTATGCCATGCTCTGTTTTTCTGCTAAGTCTGAAACTGTTAATAAAACTTGTCATGTTTAGATTGGTGCCATCATATCTTCTGCGCCTTTTTGGCCCATGTTCAGTAAGAGTCTTGTGCTCTATGCATTTAGTAGAATCATGCCATGCTTTTGTTTGCTATGATATGTTCCTGTAGCATATTTTTTGCTTCATCTAAACATTGCTTCCTAACACTGTTTATGCCGTGTTAGTATTTTCACTAAGGCTATGAAGCTGATATCTTTTGCACTTTTGCCATGCTTGTTTGAACCTGTTCTATTGTGACTTGGCCGTAGCTCAATGTTCATGTTTTGTCAAGCATCTCTTGTGCATCACTGCCATATGCTTTGTTGCTATGTTGGAGTGCATTAGCTTAGTTTCTTGTTGCATTCTAAGTGTCATTGTGCTGTTAATCGCATAATAACATCATTCTTGTTTTGCTTGCCATTTGCAAACCGTGCATCCGTTTCTGGTGATCTTTATATCGATTTCAACCGAAATCATCTCATCTTTCCAGCGACACACTTGGTTTGCCAAGTTGATGCCTTGATCATTCTTTCTCTTCTGGAGCACGATATGCATTGCATATCATATCTGGCATATCATGCCATGTATTGCATCATATTGCTTGTGCATTGCACCGTGATTGATTGTTTTTCCATTGCTTGTGTTATTACGAGGATCAAGCTTTCGACAACTCTGAGAACTTTGCAGGCAAGATGGCCATACCCTCGAAATCATTTCTATATTTGCTTGCTAGTTGTTCGTTCTATCGCGATGTCGCGCTACCTACCACTTGCTTATCATGCCTCCCATATTGCCATGTCAAGCCTCTAACCCACCTTCCTAGCAAACCGTTGTTTGGCTATGTTACCGCTTTTGCTCAGCCCCTCTTATAGCGTTGCTAGTTGCAGGTGAAGATGAAGTTTGTTCCATGTTAGAACATGGATTTGTTGGGATATCATTATTATATCTTATTTACTTTAATGCATCTATATACTTGGTAAAGGGTGGAAGGCTCGGCCTTATGCCTGGTGTGTTTTGTTCCACTCTTGCCGTCCTAGTTTCCGTCATACCGGTGTTATGTTCCTTGATTTTGCGTTCCTTACGCAGTTGGGTGTTATGGGAACCCCTTGATAGTTTGCTTTGAATAAAACTCCTCCAGCAAGGCCCAACCTTGGTTTTAACATTTGCCACCTAAGCCTTTTCCCTTGGGTTCTGCAGACTCAAGGGTCATCTTTATTTTTAACCCCCCCCCGGGCCAGTGCTCCTCTGAGTGTTGGTCCAAAACGGAGCCACTTGCGGTGCCGCCCTGAGGCAACTTGGGGTATCGTCGGTTGCCGTATGTAGTGTTCATCCGGTGTGCCCTGAGAACGAGATACATGCGAATCCTATCGGGATTTGTCGGCACATCGGGCGACTTTGCTGGTCTTGTTTTACCATTGTCGAAATGTCTTGTAACCGAGATTCCGAGACTGATCGGGTCTTCCCGTGAGAAGGAATATCCTTCGTTGACCATGAGAGCTTGTGATGGGCTAAGTTGGGACACCCCTGCAGGGTATAAACTTTCAAGAGCCATGCCCGCGGTTATGTGGCAGATGGGAATTTGTTAATATCCGGTTGTAGAGAACTTGAGATGCATCAACCGCGTGTGTAGCCGTGATGGTCTCTTCTCGACGGAGTCCGGGAAGTGAACACGGTTCTTGTGTTATGCTCGAACGTAAGTAGTTTCAGGATCACTTCTTTATCACTTCTAGCTTCTCGACCATGCATTGCTTCTCTTCTCGCTCTTATTTGCGTAAGTTAGCCACCATATATGCTTAGTGCTTGCTGCAGCTCCACCTCACTACCCTTTCCTACCCTTAAGCTTAAATAGTCTTGATCTCGCGGGTGTGAGATTGTTGAGTCCTCGTGACTCACGGATACTTCCAAATAGATGCAGGTGCCGATGATGCCAGTGCAAGGGACACTACTGAACTCAAGTGGGAGTTCGATGAGGATTCGGGCCATTACTATGTTCCTTTTCCAGATGATCAGTAGTGGAGCCCAGTTGGGACGATCGGGGATCTAGCATTTGGGGTTGTCTCCGTAGTTGGACCTTTGATTGTACTTTGGATGATGTATGAACTATTTATGCATTGTGTGAAGTGGCGATTGTAAGCCGACTCTTTATCCCTTTCTTACTCAGTACATGGGATGTGTAAAGATTACCCCTCTTGCGACAAGCCTACCATGCAGCTATGCCTCTAAGTCGTGCCCCGACACGTGGGAGATATAGCCGCATTGTGGGTGTTACAAGTTGGGAATCAGAGCCTTCCCCGACTTAGGAGCCCCCTGCTTGCTCGAATTGCTGACGTTGTTGAGTCTAGAACAAAATGTTTTGAGTCTTAGGATTATATATATCGGAGAGTATGATTCTTTTTACTCCTCAGTCCCTTCGTCGCTCTGGTGAGGCCTCCTGACGTAGAAGTTTTGACTCTCCTCTCCTCAAATTTCACGAATTTTTTTAGGATCACGCGGGTATCTTGGAATCGTTCAGATAGTCTTGTGACGATAACATTGTTCTTGGTGCGTCCTGACATTTAGGGGTTGTGGCAGTGTCCTGGGGAGTTGAGCTCCAAGGTGTTGTCGTTACAATTTTATCGTTGCAGTTCTGGAATGCCTGAGTTCGCCGACATCAAAAATCTCTTTTATGCAGTTGTTGGTGAGATAACCTCGACGCCACCCAGTACTGGGGCGGGAGTTTCGGAGTATTGCCATAACTCGTATAACGGATTCTTTTCGAAGGTTGAGGTACATGATTTCCGAAGGTTTATTGGTTATGTGTTGAAGGATGGATACAGCTGGATGTAGGTATTGTTAGTTTTGGGTGAGATATTATGCTTCCCCTGTATCCCCAACACCTGATTGCATAACTAGAAACTTTCGGGAGTTTATAAGTGGGAATTCAAGTATATCATAGGAAATCTTTCCAATAGACACATGATACGATATGGGGTCTATCATATGTTTGTTCCGGCTTATCCTGCAAGCCAAATCCTTTGTTTTGTTATGGTTTGTGGTATTCGAGTTGCTTCAACGTCAAGTGTGGATTCTATACCTTTCCTAAGTGGTGTTCTCATATTCCTATGTGAATACTAATCCTTCATGATAATCAAGATTGTCATGTCAATCCTTTTCAACGGGTGTGCTTCTCTTCAAGTTAATCCCATCCTTTCAATATTTGCTAGATCAATTCTCAGTTTTGTCAACGGTGTTTGTTTCATCTCTCCCAAGTTGTCTTTGTTTTTCCCGCCGTCCCACCCTTTTCTTGAAGGACTCAGATTTCTTTGTCAAGTATCCTTTTATTGATGGGAAGTCTCTCCATTATTTTCCGTCAACGTTCTTATTCCGGTGATTCCCAGGAAGATGCTAATGGAGCTTCTAGTTCATCATTCTTCATTTTTTTTCTTCTCCGGTGGATGCGATTCAAGCTTTTGGTTTTGATTATATCCCTTTCCTCATTTCAAATGTTTTCTCATGCCGGTGCACCTCTTAATCATTCACCTCTCTCTATTCATAGCCGAAGTGCTGAAGATATCTCAGAAGATTCAAGTTTCCATTCTCAATTCTCTCAAGTTCTTTTGAGGATGTTACCTCTTTCAAGCCATTTAAATCAACCGGTGCAGTCTCCCTTTCAAGTAATCGTTCGAAGGTGTTTGTTTTGAGTGGGCCCTAACCCGCAGGTATTTTCCTAGGATCTTACCTGACTCTTCTATTTTCCCGGAGCTACCCTCAAATTCTTTTCGAAGTTTGACGTAAGAATGATTTATCATCAGTCATATATCTTTCTCCAAACATCTTTCAAATTCTTTCATCGTTGGCTCAACCTCTTTGCTTTTGATTCTCCCGGAGTGTCCAAACATTTCTTTGTGGTGGTTTTAGCCATCATTCTCAACATTTGAAGACCGAAGAAGAGTTTCTCTGCAATCATATCCGTTCTTCCAAAGATTCATGGTTATAGCGTTATGCCATCCTCTCATAATTGTTTTTGATTGTGAGAATTCTTTTCACCCATCCGGAGCAATTCAGGATTCTTTCCAGTTTGATTCATCCAAAGGCCATCATCTCAGAATTATCCATCCCAGCTTTCAACTCTCGTTCTCGAATTCTTCCGGTGCATCATTCAAGTATTCTCTAATCAGCTCGTGATCTATTCGTTCTCGTTTATCTAAATTCTCTCAAGTACCTTCGTTCTTTTTATAGTTCTTCCCGGTGTTTTGTTTATCTTTTCTTCGTTCATTTTCAATTCTTATGGTGGTTCGTTCAAGTTTTCTCTTCCTTCATTATCATAGCAATTTATTCGTTGGTTAAATCCTACTGGTGGTCCATTAAGTTCGCGCTATATCTCTCTTCAATCTTTTCAAGAAGAATAAGTAGTATGCCAAATCCATGCTTGTTATCAATCTAAATTGATGAAGGATAAGCATAATGTAATTATTATTCTTGTTTCATCCAAGTGATTAATTCCTTATTCCGGAGATTCATCAAAATTCTTGATCTCATTTGTTCATCTTTCTTTTCGAAGTTCCAAGTTTTTTCTCGATTATATCATCGCGAAGCTCCACTGAATCAATGCAAGGGTTCATCCTATTCTTTATCTATCCGGAGTTCTTCGAGAGTTTCTTCATGGTGGCTTGTCTAGGATTCTGTTCATTCTTCAATTGTTCTTCAAGATCTCTCTTGAAGTCATGACCCGCCAAGCTATACTCTCAAATAAACATGGTAATAAACACATGTCTTGTTTTGAGGAGTTCAAGCTTTCTTCATCTTGCATTTCGAAGTGTAATTCTTTTTATCTTATCTTTTCAGGTGGTGTTATGTCATTCTTGACAATTTCCCTTCATGTTTCATGATTCGCAAGTTGTTAAGAATGAGATATTTAAACCCATCATTTTCTTTCTTGGAATTATCTTGGGTTATATTTCACCTAAAGCTTTCCCTAAGGATTGTTGCTAATTATGGTGCTTATAAATGACCCAAGTTCTTCATTTATCCTCCTGGTGAAATAAGCTTCTCGTCTTCTTGTTGATATCAATCCAATCTTTTGTTTCCATAGTGGCAGAATTTCGCCTCAATTTTGAGATGTTTTCGAGAAGCCCACTACAAGTTTATTCATTTTGTTGTTGGTTTTCCAACAAGTCCGTTATAACCTTCTTGGAAGGGTGCTCTCCAAGCTCTTTTGTGGTAGAAGTTGGCATTTTCTTCTCCATTCTTTCATTCCAATGATCTATCTTCTATTCTCTCTTCCGGAGGCATTGTGATGTTGCTCTCTTTACTCATCATCTCGAAGTATGAGGATCGTGTTCTTTTCATGCTTATCCATTTAACCGGAGTGTTGTGCCCTCAGCTTAGGTTCTTTTCATCTTATCAACTCTTAGATCTCTTTTCAATCGGAGTGCTGTCCGAATTTGTTCTTCCTTGTTCCTCGTTTTCTAACGGAGTGTTTTCAACTTTGTTCATCTTCGTGGTATTCTTTTCTCGAAAATGGTTTAACCTCTCAAGGTTCTTTGGTTTCACTCGTTTATCAAAGAAGCAGCTTAGTTTTACCTCTTCTCTTCCTCTTCCATTTTTTCCTCCAGTGCCATCCTAGATCTCGGGACGAGATCCTCTCGTAGTGGTGGAGTGTTGTAACGCCCCAGATGCAACTTTCCATATTTGTAACTCCGACTCTTGCCATTTTCGGCTTTAAGTTATGAGATTCCCTTTGTGGTTGGGTTTTGTCTTTGTTTTGCATTTTCTTCATGTCATGCATTTCATATCATGTCATCATGTGCATCGCATTTGCATTCGTGTTCGTCTCATGCATCCCAACATTTTCCCCGTTGTCCATTTTGCAATCCGACACTCCCACATGTACCGGCGCACCCCTCTTGTCTCCTTTTGTGAGCGGGTGTTAAACGTTCTCGGAATGGACCGAGATTTGCCAAGTGGCCTTGGTACATCACCGGTAGACCGCCTGTCAAATTTCATTCCATTTGGAGGTCGTTTGATGCTCCAATGGTTAACCGGGTAACCGCAAAGGCCTCTTTGTGTTGCATCCCAACACCCCTCCAAATCAGCCCAATAAACCATCTAAACCACTTCCATGTCCTCCATCGTCGGATCACGATCATGTGGGCGAAAACTACACCTCATTTGGACACTCCTACCTTCCTCTACCTATAAATATGTGCCCCTCCCCGGAATTCGCGGTCTAACCCTAGTCATTTTCCTCCTCGTGCCGCCGGACATGTCCGCCGGACACGTCGCTTCGCCCAATCACTCGCTGCCACGTCACCCATTTCCATCCCGCAGCCAACCAGAACCGGCCACCTCACCCCGCGCGCTCCCCACTTCGTCGCCGGACCGCGGGGCCCAGATCTGGCCCGCACGCCGCCGCCGCCTGGCCCGTCCACCGGCCTCCTTGCGCACCCGTGCGGCTCGCTGGACCCGGTCAGCGCTGTCGCTGCCCGCAGCGCCGGTCGCCACCGGCGTCTCGCGCCACCGCCCCCTTCTTCGACCCGAGCGGCGCCACCACCTGCTGCCGCGTACCCGCTCGTCGCCACCCGAGCTCTTTAGCACCGCCCCGCCGGAGTTGCTTCCTCCATCGCCGGCCATGGCGCCTCCACCTCGCCCCCACCTCGCTTCGGCCTCGATCCGGCCGGATCCAGGATCCCTCAAGCCCGAGCCGTTCGTTCCGGGTGCCGGCGCCATCACCCTCACCTCCGGCCGCCGTCCTCTTCTTCCCCGTCAAGTGCGGCGACGAACCTCGGCGAACCTCGTAATCCGTGTGAAACCCTAGATCTGTTTCGGAGGGTGAGATTTCACTAAGTCCTTTTTCTGCAATATTTTATGCCCCTGTTCATCGTCTCATATCTCGGTGACCGTGACTCCAATTCATGCATATGATATGTCAAATTGTTCGTCTCGTTGAGCTCTTCACGTTAGAGGCACTTCCATGCATGTTCGTCTTCATTGTGATGCCATTTTCATTGATGCAAGAGTGCTATAAATTGTTAACTGATGGTACTTATCAGATTATAAGGTTTTGTCATTTTGTTGCTTTTGATGTGTGCATCTTATGAGCATGAGGTCTACATGAGTTTTGAACTACAACATGCCATCTTTGCAGGGGTCCTTGTCTTGCATTTTTTGTGATCTATGTGGTGACTAGCACAAGCATGCAAGCTAGGCTCCAGGATGTTGCTGTTTTCAGGGACTTACGATTTTGCTAAGTCTTCTTCCTGCTGTTATTTTTGTGCCATGTAAACTTGACGCTATAGTGAGATCCATGCTTATTGTGGGATACTTTAGTAAGGATGTTTTGAACATGTGATTATGCTCTATCCATCCATGCCCATGTTTGCAATTATAGAGTTGTATAGCATGTCTTGTTCTTGCTCTACTTTTGCTATAAAATGTTCCTGGCAGGATGTTAACATGTTAATCAATTTTGACATGCTTGTTGTTAGTGATCCGTGCATCCTATGAACTTTCCCTTGCCATGGTAAGATTCATGAACATGTTATCTTGCTGTTGGTATGCTTATATTGTCATGAAATGATTTGTGGCGAGTGGCATGAGCTCGTTCTGCTAAGTCTGAAACTGTTAATAAAACTTGCTATGTTTACATGGGTGCCATCATATCTTTTGTGCCTTTTTGGCCCATGTTCAGTAAGAGTCTTTTGCTCCATGCATTTACTAGAATCATGCCATGCTTTTGTTTTCTGTGGTATGTTCCTGTAGCATGTTTTTTGCTTGCTCTAAACATTGCTACCTGATGTTGTTTATGACGTGTTAGTATTTTCACTAAGGCTGCGAAGCTGATATCTTTTGCACTTTTGCCATGCTTGTTTGAACCTGTTCTAGTGTGATTTGGCCGTAGCTCAGTGTTCATGTTTTGTCAAGCATCTCTTGTGCATCACTGCCATATGCTTTGTTGTTATGTTGGAGTGCAGTAGCTTAGTTTCTTGTTGCATTCTAAGTGGCATCGTGCTGTTAATCGTAGAATAGCACCATTCTTGTTTAGCTTGCCATTTGCAAACCGTGCATCTATTTTCGGTGATCTTTATATCGATTTCAACCGAAACCATCTCATCTTTCTAGCAGCACACTTGGTTTGCCAAGTTGATGCCTTGATCATTCTTTCTCTTCCGGAGCACGCATATGCATTGCATATCATATCTTGCATATCATGCCATGTATTGCATCATGTTGCTTGTGCATTGCACCGTGATTGATTGTTGTTCCATTGCTTGTGTTCTTGCTTTGGGTAGAGCCAGGAGATGAATATGTGAATGAGGAACATGTCGAGTACGCTTATGAGGATCAAGCTTTCGACAACTCTGAGAACTTTGCAGGCAAGATGACCATACCCTTGAAATCATTTCTATCTTTGCTTGCTATTTGTTCGGTCTATCGCTATGTCGTGATACCTACCACTTGCTTATCATGCCTCCCATATTTCCATGTCAAGCCCCTAATCCACCTTCCTAGCAAACTGTTGTTTGGCTATGTTACCGCTTTTGCTCAGCCCCTCTTATAGCGTTACTAGTTGTAGGTGAAGATGAAGTTTGTTCCATGTTGGAACATGGATTTGTTGGGATATCATTAGTATATCCTATTTACTTTAATGCATCTATGTACTTGGTAAAGGGTGGAAGGCTCGGCCTTATGCCTGGTGTTTTGTTCCACTCTTGCCGCCCTAGTTTCCGTCATACCGGTGTTATGTTCCTTGATTTTGCGTTGCTTACGCGGTTGGGTGTTATGGGAGCCCCTTCACAGTTCGCTTTGAATAAAACTCGTCCAGCAAGGCCCAACCTTGGTTTTAACATTTTCCACCTAAGCCTTTTCCCTTGGGTTCTACAGACTCAAGGGTCATCTTTATTTTTAACCCCCCGGGCCAGTGCTCCTTTGAGTGTTGGTCCAAAAGAGAGCCACTTGCGGTGCCGCCCCGAGGCAACTTGGGGTATCGTCGGTTGTCGTACGTAGTGTTCATTCGGTGTGCCCTGAGAACTAGATACGTGCAACTCCTATCTGGATTTGTCGGCACATCGGGCGGCTTTGCTGGTCTTGTTTTACCATTGTCGAAATGTCTTGTAACCGGGATTCCGAGACTGATCGGGTCTTCCCGGGAGAAGGAATATCCTTTGTTGACCGTGAGAGCTTGTGATGGGCTAAGTTGGGACACCCCTGCAGGGTATAAACTTTCAAGAGCCATGCCCGTGGTTATGTGGCAGATGGGAATTTGTTAATATCTGGTTGTAGAGAACTTGACACTTAACTTAATTAAAATGCATCAACCGCGTGTCTAGCCATGATAGTCTCTTCTCGGCGGAGTCCGGGAAGTGAACACGGTTCTTGTGTTATGCTTGAACGTAAGTAGTTTTAGGATCACTTCTTGATCACTTCTAGCTTCTCAACCGTGCGTTGCTTCTCTTCTCGCTCTTATTTGCGTAAGTTAGCCAACATATATGCTTGGTGTTTGCTGCAGCTCCACGTCACTACCCTTTCCTACCCTTAAGCTTAAATAGTCTTGATCTCGCGGGTGTGAGATTGCTGAGTCCTCGTGACTCACGGATACTTCCAACTAGATGCAGGTGCCAATGATGCCAGTGCAGGGGATGCTACCGAACTCAAGTGGGAGTTCGATGAGGATTCGGGCCGTTACTATGTTCCTTTTACTGATGATCAGTAGTGGAACCCACTTGGGACGATCGGGGATCTAGCATTTGGTGTTGTCTTCTTTATTTTGGTTCTATAGTCGGACCTTTGATTGTTCTTTGGATGATGTATGAACTATTTATGTATTGTGTGAAGGGGCGATTGTAAGCCGACTCTTTATCCCTTTCTTATTCAGTACATGGGATGTGTAAATATTACCCCTCTTGCGACAAGCCTACCACGCGGCTATGCCTCTAAGTCGTGCCCCGACACGTGGGAGATATAGCCGCACTGCGGGTGTCACAATACGCTTCGAAGGCTCGTCATCCATGAGTTCACATTTTACCACCACGCCATCGTCTGACCGGCCTGGCCTACCGAAACCCCTTCCATCGCTAGCGCGCGCTTCCCGCCTTAAACGATCACCGTCTCTCCAGAACGTCAATGCCGCTTTCACCGGCCTTAACTGCAGGTGCAGTTTGGTGCGTCACTGACATGCGGGCCAGATGCCCGTTGGCCCACATGTTAGTGATACAATGCACCTGCGGTTAAGTCACTGAAGCAGTGTCCACATTCACGCGACCTCTCACTGCTGCCGGCATTGCAGCAGCGCGACGGCCGAGAGAGCGCCACCCGTGCGGCATCCCGGTGCAAGTGACTGTTCTGCGTTAACGACACCACAGCTATCCTTCCATCTGCCGCCCACATTATTGACACGCGGCTGCCGATGAACCTACTCCGGCGCCAACCGTCCATCCATCTGCCACGGCTCATTGCCATTCGCCCGCTATATTAACTTGAGCCCCAGCTCCCAGCCATAGCCAAAGATCCACACTCATTCTCCTCCGGTCCCCTCCTTTTGTCGGCACCACTCCAACTATGGCCTCCTGGCATTCCAAAGCTCTCTTGGACGTACTATCACAGGAGCAGACGAAGGACATCGGCGGCCCCGCTCCGGGCGTGCTAAAAAGCTCTCTTGGACGTACCGTCGCAGGAGCAGACGAAGGAGACCACCCCCCCGGCCGCCCTCCGCCGCCACGATCACGAAGCCGACGCGCGTGTGTGGGTGCAGCTGGCAGCGAGGAAGAGTAGTACACGGTAGGTCGCCGCCGCTCTGTTCCCAGGAAGGCCACCGCTCCTCCACTCGGTCGACGCCAAGCTTGGTAGGATAAACATCGGCGGCCGATTAGCTGCTTGACGACGACATGGAGGCGGAAATCTTCAGAACCTTGTGCTCCGGAGGAGGAGGTTATCGAGGCGGATGAGGAGGAGGCAAAGGCAATAGCCGGCTTTCTCAGGTTCATGGTCAGACATGGTGGTCGGGCGCCGGTGATCATTTAGATTAGGTTTACAGTAGGTTTTAGTATGGTTTGTGCGAAATATGTAATGAATTTCTTCCAGTTTATAGGAAAAGTTTTCGAAATGTAATGAATTTCATCCGGTTAATTTGAAATTTGCTTTGTTTGCATGAATTTCATCCGGTTAGTTCATATAGTTGTCGAAAGGTATGCGGGCAGCATTGGATGGCATCCATCAGTGTCCTCGGACAGATGCCGGTGTAAATTTGAGGGCCAGCGCTGGAGATGCCCTAAGTATCATGCTATAATCGCTAACAGTGCTCCATTGTTTCGTAGGGAACAATTTTTCCTCGATCGAAATCAGATCCGCCGTGTTTTGCACTCCTCCCGCGTAAGAGTGTAGACTCTTGCTTACATAAAAATGGAGCAAGTGGATGGCACTGTAGGACGTCATATCACTCAAACTAGCCCGCCTAACACGTGGGAAAGCACCACCCTTGTCATTTTGTTCTGGATTTCTATGATCGATCGCACGAAAATGTTACACTTTGCAAGTTCAAAAGGAAAAGGCGGCACACTTATGACCCGTACGCGTCGCACCCCCGACAGTCCGGCTCACACGCCGCTCACCAGAGGGGACACATGTTGTCTCGCATTTTCACTAACATGTGGGACTGCAATTGAATAAACCGTCGATAGCCGAAATCTAATCGCTCGGGGGGCGTCGACTAAGAAGAGAGAGACGAGGGAGGGAGAAAAGATCGCCCGCCCGCCATGCATGGACTCCAAGAAATATATATGGTGATAATGTGAGGTGGGCCATAGGGGAGTCCGGAGTAAGTGAAGTAGAAAGGCACAAATGGTATGAACATGCGTGGCATATAGGGTGTGTTTGGTTGCGTTCTCGTCTCAGCATAGTTGTTCCCTCTTCATGCATGCTCAACTCAACACCCCTCTTCATGCATGCTCTCTTCATGCATGCTTCTAGTGTATTTGTGCTAAACTAGTGTGGACTCATGCACCCTCCATACACTCTGCCAAACACCCAAAAGTGGGTCGAGAAGGGAACTCTTGGGCGGCATTTGTCTCTTACTACGTACTCCCTCCGTTCCAAATTACTCGTCGTGGTTTTAGTTCAAATCTGAACTAAAACCACGACGAGTAATTTGGAACGGAGGGAGTACCACTAAATGTTGTACGTGCAATGCACGGTGATGTTATGGAGTACGTGCCTAAGTATTCTACTACTACTATATTAGTTGGAGGCACATATTAGCTTCTATATTTGTTTACGTGTTTGCCCCGAGACCTTCCAACTAGACGTGTCTTTCTCTCGAGGTTGCACTTTGTATCGTTCATACCACTAGTACTACTACGTGTGGTCTCCGACCCAGAAGTGGAGACGCTCTACCATGCTGTTTTTTTGCGCTAGGCTCTACCACGCTGTTCATGTCCCCTCCTTTCGCTGACGTGTGGGACATCCAGCACGTGCCGTATTTGGCACTCTTCGTCGTAAGAGTTGAAATGCTAGCATTCATCAAAAATAAAAAATAAATATATATCAGCAGTCATACTATTTTTTTGAAAAAATTATCCTAGTCTACCCCGATCGTATCGCAGGCCCAACCTTTCCCACTGTAAGTTGGTCGGATGAAGGAACCGTCATGACTTCATTGAATTCCGCTTCTTCAAGAAAACTTACTGTACCCGCAATACTGCTACCACACGCGAAGACTAGCCGGCACTGTACCACGTCATATCACTGAAACCCACTAGGTCATCCTAAAAAAACCACTAGGCCAAACTAGCCCGCCTATAAGTCATCTATTTTGGAACGGAGGGAGTACGTCTCTGTACTGCTATTATTTTCTGTTGTACATCTCTGTACCTTTGCTAGAATTTTCCTACCCTGTGAACCAAATGAGGCCTGAATGTATGCATGTCGACTAAGCCTACAATTTTAGGAGCTTGGGCTATTGGCCGATCGACGACGGATAAGTATAAGCGTACCATGAGCTCATCAGCCCCAACGTTTCTCTTCGGTGAGTGTTTTGCAAGTACAATAGCTCGCACAGTAGCTAGCCTACTAACACCAAGAATCATCAAACAAGCCTTGCTGATATGATAAACAGTTCAAACTTACATCTAAGCATGCCATATATTACATCAAAAGCTGGTGAGGATACGTCTATTTCCATAACTCGGAGAGGGTTCACATGATTCACTATCAAACAGAAGTAGCAAGTACTGCCCACACAAGACAGTGCACTAGCCCTAAGATGGTTTGATAACATGCATTGTTCTGGTAATTAAACACATGGCAATGCAAACTACCCTGAAGGATTAGCACGACCAACTATTTCTTGTCATCGATCTCTCGGGCAATGACCATAGCACGGACAACGGCATGGGAATCGATATCTGGGCAATGTCCACAGGACTGATCGCGACATCGGAATCGATCTCTGGGGTGATGTCCACAGGATGGACAGCGGCATCGGAATCGATCTCCGGGGCGATGCCAATAGGACGGATCGCGGCATCGAAAACGATCTCTGGGGCGTTGTCCATAGGACGGGCTGCGACATCGGAATCATCAAGGACATCCACCGGCACCTGCACAACCCTAACATATTAGCAAGCACATTGCAAATAATCAAAAACCACAGTTATGGTAATAATCCATTATTTTTTTTACCTTGTGTAGCTCACCGGGGGATCCCATCCCTCTGGGGGCCATCTCCTCGTCCTCGATGGGGGCCATCACCTTGCCAGGGGAATACTGCTTCTCAATGGCGACTATCTCAAACTCGGCCTTGAGCCTTGCATAGGTGGCCATCAGAGTTTCTGGGGTAGGCACGGTGGGGCCCTTGATGTTCTTCCAACTCTATTTGAGGAGTTCGTCCGCCAACGTCGTCAACTCTTTGGCCAGTGCTTGTTTCTTGGAGTTCTTCGTCTCCATGGGTTGGCCCGCCAACATGGTCAACTTGTTGGTCGGTGCTCGCTTCCTAGAGATCGTTGTCTCCAGTGGGTTGTCCACCGGCAACTCTTTGCCTAGAGCTCCAGGATCCATCAATGAACTGACAAACAAAAAGCAATCGAAAGGAAACCACAATCGCAATGAAAATGGAGAAAGAATAGGCTCTGAGAATTGGTCGGTGCTTCACAAAAAGAAGATTCTTGGAATGAAAATATAGCAGCATCACTGATTCGCCCACCTTTCCTTTGTCGGTACAGAAGAAAAATGGCATAAGTGAGTAGCCTGGAGTGAGGTTTTCTTCAAGAAAGGGGAGAAAGGGCTTCAACGAGCATTCGAGTGAAATGATGGTTGCTTCGTCCAGTCCAACTTCGAGGCCACTTTACCACTTCTGGTAAAGGTGTGGGTTTTGTGATATGACGGGTCATGACGTCCACACCGGGCTGACCGATGAGTTTCGACTATAGCACCTCGCTGTGATTTGGTGGATGGCACGCGGGCCCGGATGCTTTGATGTCCCGCATGTAGATAGAGCAGCTAGTCATATAGGAGTGCTCAATATTGTGCACCGCGACCAAGGCGGAGAGGAAAACGAGAGAACTACATAATTAATGCATGAGTTTAATTAGGATAGTTTTGTAAAGTACGAGATACATTCCTCCAATCACAAAATGCCTTGGTTGATGAGATTTGAGCCCTATAAGAGCATGGTTTATAGTATAGCCAGATGCTGGCTATAAGCCAGTGCCATGTCATCTATAGCCCATCTTATAGCCAACATGTACAATACTAGATCAAAAGAGTGTACTACTTTTTTATTAGGTGGCCCACCTTTCATTCTCACAAAGTGCCTAGGACCACGTGCTAGAGCTGGCTTTTCATGAAGAGCCGCTTACATTCTCTCTCCTCTTATCTTTCCTTCAACTAAGCAGAAATATACTAGTTTAATCCTTATAGCTCGCTGACTCAGCTCTATTATAATTGCGCTAAACCGGAAGGGAGGGAGTACTGCACGCGGTGTAGTCTAGTCACTTGTTGAAATCTCTAGAAAGGCAAATACTCATTTCCGGTTTACAGGGCTATACTAGCAAGTACTAGTACTACAATAGTGGGCTCAAATAGAAATTTTGTCTCATGCAAGAGCCTGGCTATATGTGTGCTCCAAGGCAGCGCACCACGCGAGCGTTCACAACTGCCACCTTCGGGTTGCACTTGGCTCTTCGCCTCTTCGAGAAGACGAACAATGATGTTACTCCTACTTCTACAGTATCGAATCCACTGCTGCATGTCCGTCCACCTTGTGTGGGAGGGATAGCGTGTAGCAAAAGCTCCTACTAGTCGTTCCAGCCACCACGCTCATGCGCGAGGCAGGGACACAGCTTCATTGACTTACTCCTCCTGCCTTTGCGTCTATGACAGGTGGGCCCAATAGGTGGTTGGTACACCTGTCATGCAGCCAAAGGCAGGTGCAGTTAAGGCACCGGAGCTCAGTCCACGAGGGAGAGGGTGTTGTAGTAATCAAACTTCTTGGTCTTGTACGAGTTGACGCGACACATCAAAGCACTGCACTCGATATAAGTCTTTTTACACATTTCAAATGGACTATAACATACGGATGTATGTAGACCTATTTTGCTTTGTATGTAGTCACTTGTTGCAATCTCTAAAAAGATTATATTTGGAAATGGAGGGAGTATAATGCATGCATGCCATGAATTCCCTTTTGTTACTTGCATGTGTTGATTTGATGCACCTTGTCGATTTTTGACTATAAATTTAACTAAGAAAATTTTCATGCATGTCACAAAAAATTACGTGGCTGTTTGGATTGTGACTATGTTTGTCTTATGTTGCCACATTATTTTTCCCACACTTGCCACACTTGCCTAACTTGATTTGCTCAAATTGTTAGACACACTTTGGCTTGCCTAAGGGAATCTTGCCACACTTTTTGTGTCTATGACATGTGGGGTTCACTGCTAATAAAAAAATTCTTGTCTTAGGTGTGGCTGATAAAAAAGACTTATATTTAGGAACGGAGGGAGTAGAAAATATAAATAATAATGCATGTTGGGGCAACCCACATTTCCGATAATTTTAGTCGTGGGCTTGTTCACAATTTTTACGAGGGGGTGGTTGTTCATTTAATGGAGGGACTTGTACTAGACTTGAACGATACAAAGTGCGACCTGGCACACCGCAACACCACTTGGAACAAGCAGATAGCTATCTCAAAAAACAATCAACAACTAAAAAAACGGTGACCTGGCATGTAGTACACAATTTTAAACGATTGTTTTGATGGAGTGAAAAAGGAAAACTACCCCACTATGTATATATAGGCTGGAGCCTCCGCGCTTGCTTGCTAGGGTTGATCTATTCACACACTCTCATCCTCTCCAGATCTAAACAAGATAGGGGTGGTAAAACTGTCTTTCTCCCTTCAAAAACACTGTCTTTTTATCCTCACCGCTGGTTACAGATCCGGGCGTATCCCCCTTCGCCGGTGAAGGGGAGGAGGGGCAGCGTTTAGGCCATCGTCGATAGCGAGGCAGGAGACCCACTGCTGGCCACACCATTATCTCTGGTCGAGCGCCGGCGCGGGAGGTCCTCCGATCCCTTCGTCGTTGCCCTAGTATGGGCGGATCCGGCCTCCCGCCGCCCACCTATCCACATCCCGACGACCTTCAGGTATATCTTCCTTCAAAACTGCCTTAGCTCTACTTCCCCAGCTCGCTACGTCACTGCATGTGCATCATTTTCTACCTCTCAGCCCCTCTCGATCGGATGGTCCAACGTCACTTTTTTTCTATTGTTAGAGGTAAAGCTACTTCATGGATTCGAATGTTGTACTTGGTTCAAGCAATAAATAAAGTGGGGTGGGGCAATTTAGTATGTACATCGGACTTGGTACAAACAGGAAGGAAAGGGGGTGAAAGTAGTACAGACTGGTCATCCAACTGGTCTCTTAGTCCAAAAGGGAAATATAGGGGTAACGCTGTACACAGTGGTATGAACAGGACTAGATTTGCTATCCACACATAGGAGTAGGTGGCTAGAGTAAAAAAATGGGACCAACCCAGATATGTTTCTTGGATGTTTGTTTCTCGGGGCAACAAACTCTGAATCACCACTTTATGCCCCTGTTTCGGTACATGGTACTGGACTGCTGGTGCACCCACTGTCCCATGCCCTTATACCAAATATTTAGTTGTTCTTAATCTAATGCCCCTGGTAAAATGAAGCCATGCCACTATTATAAGCCATGACAAGTTTAGCCAAATGTTTTTGCTTGTAATTGTTTGAGACTTTGACTGTTTCCATTGTAGCTTTTTGTGCAAAGAGGGATATCCATTTCACCAGGTTGCTGCCTTTGGTGCACTGCACAAAACACTTCTTAAAAGAAGTGACTTTTGTCCTGTTTAACTGGAATGTCAGAATGGAATAGTTGATTCATTTTGGTGGAACTGTACAAAGGGAGATACGTGTTCTAATCCTCATCATCCATATTGGCACCATAACCTTCCTTTAGGTAAGAATGATATTTAATGCAAGTGTTCATCTCTATTTTGTGACTCCCATGAGAAAATAATGCTATTGTTTACTAGTACAATTGTACTCCCTCACTGACAAAACCAATTCAAAAATAGAAGGCCAATCATGTACTCGGTTTCACCAACTGGTGAGGAGAAAGAGAAACAGCGGATGAAGAGGAAGAAGAAGAAGAATAAACAGTGCCAAGGTGATCTTGCTGAAGCCAGAGGCCTCAGTCGAGGCCATTCAAGGGCTCCGGCAACGTCTACCTTACATGTGAGATGATCCTCCAGGGAGCCCTTCCACTTCTGCTGTCTCTCCTGCATGGTCACTTAATTAATTAGGAGTACTTAAGTACCACTAATTTATTACTGCCTAATTTTCCTGTCGGAGTTAAACAAATCTTTAGTACCACCTTATGCTCAATCATGTACGTGTGTATGTTCGTCTATGGAGGTGAATCATGTGGTGGAGCAGGGAGGGAATATTATTAGTGTCATGATATAATAGTGATATTGTTTTGCATGTCAATTTTTTGCCATTGGTTTAATGAGGCAATGTTTTGCATATTGTCCATCATGAATTTGATGCTACTATTAGAGTAATATGCTAATGTCTTTCTATCCTTTCTCAGCAAGCTAATGATGGTTTCACCTTGTTCCTACTTGTGCAAACAGGGATCATGTTGTGCCAATCATACATTTTAGTGGAACTACACAAGACAATACAATGAACTGTATCCCAGCCAGTGCTTTAACTCTGCTGGAAGTTCTTGGTAATCTTTCGATATAATCTCAGTAGTGGTAAACAAGAGTGATTTCAACCATACATTTGAAGTGCACAAAAATATACACTATTGAGTGATTCTAGTGAGTGCTTTATCATCTCTTATGGACTACATGAATAAGCTTTTTTCCTCACCTTTGTACTGGCCTAAGGCCTTCATCCATATTAGTTTGATGTCATCTCTATTTGTATCGTGCTACTGTCATGAGAAACTCCGTTATCTTTGCGCATTAAAGTTTTGGAACCTATGATACATGGCAATGCTTTGAGTGTTGAGCTAATTGGCACTGATTAAATAAACAAATACTTCTCTTTAAGCAAGACTATTATGTTGCTAACTTTACCCATTAAGATAATGAGGGTGCTTCTATTTGTTAGTGTATGTTTCATCAACTAGTCCCACTATTACAATAATCTCACTCTCTCAATATATGTGCCAACAGGGATACGCTCGATTTTGGTGGAACTGCACAAAAACTTTGGATTTTTCATTGCCTCGACAGCTTCCTTCCTTTCCTGTCAGTCGCTAATCTGGGCTTGCATTCTTCCTTTGTTGTCAGTCGCTTGGCTTATCTCAGCTTCCAGTCAAAGGAAATAGTAATTGATATGCTACCTCACACAGGTTGGTACTAGTCTTTATCCTGATTATTGTGCTTGTCATATGTATTGGTAATTTGGTATTGTGATACTGTTTGCCGATTTCATAAAGGAGTAACTTGGAGCCTGAACTCGCAGGCAAATCATTACATTGGGTGATTTCAGTAGAAGTGCACAAAAAGATCAGATGGACAGGTACTTATGTTGCTGCTATGTACTCCAAAGTTCACTCAGACAAGCATCGATGTTGACAAGAAGAAGTGCCTATATTCATTCGAGTATCAACCGGCATCAACCAATCGTCAAACTCCAAGTATTAGGAGAGTGAACGCTAAAAATATTGCTTGGCGCATAGCCCAGAAAAACGCAGTCCAGTCTTTGGTCCCAACTTGTGCCTTTTGGTTATCGGCAGATATGGTAGCGAACTGTATGGCATGGAGTCTAAAGATTCCAGACAAGTTGGTTGACGCGTATATTCATCTGGCACTTAATCAGTCTGCACGCCAGTGATGCTCCATTTCAGTTGAACTGCAAAAACAATTTGGGTGGTTCATTTTCTCAACCGCCTCCTTTCTCGTCTGCAATGTAGAATTTTGGCGAGCTACACGACCAAGATGAGCCAGTAAACTAGTTGGATGAAAGTAGTGGCCAAGTTGCTCAAACCTCCCTCGGCATGAGGCCACTATTTGAGGATAAAGCGTATATTCCAACTCCAAGATGCTTGCATCATTATCAACTGTGCATTTCAATAACAAGATGGCATAAGATGCCGCCTGTAGTTTCCATCTTGTTAAAATCTGAGGGAAGCTCATGACTGGTGGGGCGCTCCCACCTCCCACCTCGACGCTAGTCTCTTCTCCGGTGATCTCCCTTTCTCTCCACTGATCTGCTGATCGGTTCTGATCATCCTCTTCGGCGTCTTGTCTGGATCAAGGCAATACCCATCTACAATGGGTTCTTCCGGTGGATCTACCCTTGGCTTGGATTTCTCCAAGGGTAGGGTTTTCTCGGATGAAGTCTTCAGATCTACTGGTCGCACAATTCATCCACTAGGAAGAGGGAGATCTTTCATATTGATTGTGTCCTTCAGTAGGCATGCCTTCCGTTTATCTGAGGATTCAGTGGCAGCGGCGCTGGAAGCTGCGCTTGGTGGTTCTGCAATTGATCTTCGGGTTAGTCATGTCAAGGACAAAGTTTTTTCTTTCCAAGTTTCATGCATGCAAGTTGGCTTTATTATTATGGATCTTCGCTCTTTTGCTTGCGATCTGTTCAAGTGCTATTTTCATCTTTGGGGGAATGGAGGACCAAATTGGGTCAGAGAACTTAAGATCTGGCATAAAGAATGTGATGCTGAATGGATTTTGATTAGCCCCACTAAGCGTAGATCTTCGCTTGGTTTATTGGCTATGCATAAACCCCCTGTTAAGTCTACTTTCAAATCTAGATCTTCTACAAATAAGAAACTGTCGTTTGCCACTTTTGGAAAGTATTCGGCTTGCAAGGGTTATAGATACCCTGCATCTCAGGCTTGCATTGATACTATAGTTGATGGGGGTTATGATCTTTCTGCTCATGAGCGAGTTGTCATTCGGCAACCTCCTGCTCCTGGTTTGCATTGGACGGTGACGCAGCTACCCATAGTTTTTGGTACGGTTAATAGTTCACTGGAGATACTCCGGCGGCCGGATGCGCTTCCGGTGGTGGACGAACTGGTTTCAGTGGATCCACAAATCGTGAGGTCCGGTAATCTCGTAGCGCAATTTCAGGAAGCGGGAACTTCGTTAATTCAAAATAAGGCTTTTGCCCCTGGGCCCGCTCAGTTTGGGAACCCGCAGGGTGTGGGCTTGGTGACCCATGATGATTCATTTACTGGGCCAATACAGGATACCCCCTCTACTGGACCTTCTGATGTTGGTTTGAATTCGGCTGCGCACCTCAGCCCGTCTAGTGAACCTATGCAAATTCCTTCTTCACAAGAGGCAGCGCGACTTTTTGAAGCTATGGTCGATGACATGGTGGACCAAGTTCTAACATGTACTGATTGCGGTCAGAAGGGCCACATGGCAGTCACTTGTGGAGGCAAGCGGTCTGTTCGGCTTGCTCCAGGGTGGGTCACTTTAGACGTGACTGTAATGATTTTGCGCGCTCGCACGGATTGGTTTGGAGGCAGAGCACTCTGCAACGAAACACAAGTATTTCGGAAACATCAGCTGTTCAGGGGAAGGGAGCAGGAGTTATTGGGATATCTCCACCCACATTGCTCCATTCTCCTATTCCACCTGCCAAGGATAAATCCGGTCGTTCTAAAGAAACCCTAAGTTCGTCGCCGTTGCCACCCATGGCGAACTTCGAGCTTGATCCACATCGCCTAGTGCCTCCGGGACATCACATCATTGATGGTGGTGATCGGTGTTTACCTCGCACTTTCTTCACGCCGGCGGCCCGCCCTCCCCGTCGCCATGAAGATTATATGGTTGCTGAAGTCATGCCAGCACCGGATGGACCTCTAGGGCCGGTCAGAGAGGAAGTGGTGGAGTTTCTTCAGAATAGAGGTATTCTTGTTCGTTCTGCTCAGCCTTGGTTTCATGGGGTTGGTTTGCTCCAAGTTCGAGATCCCACTGTCAGATACACCCTGATTCAGCACCCGCCGTTTGATCTGGGTAATGATCGATTTGTTAGATTTATGAAGCATGATGAGGGTGACAACTTCAAAGGGAATACTGGTTTTCGTAGGGGTTGGTTAATGTTTGTTGGGATTCCCCTAGATTATCGTACGACTGAATATATTTCTCAGGCAGTCGGTACTTTTGGAAAATTTCATTCCTGGGATAGTGAAGACCCGTACCTGGTACGGGCTGTTGTTGAAGCCAGCTTTCCTGATACACCGTTAGTACCACGAGATGTGGTTTTTGGGGACTATGCTGAGTGGGGTGGTGCCCAAGTTTCCTGGACTGCTGCATGTTATGTTCTTGGGGCAGATTTTGCTGATCAGATGCCTAATGATGAAGACCCGATGCCTCTGGATGGTAACCCTCATCCAATGCCTGGTCATCTCATTCCTGACAACATCCCGTTTGTTCTGCCGCCTTACCCGATGATTGGCTGGAATGAAGCACCTCTTGCACCTGCTCTTCCCCCAGAGAATCCAGTGGATGCTGATTGGGGTAATGCTCAGTGGGGCGATGATGACAATATCAATCACCCACATCCGCCAGAAATGCCAGAACAAGATCAAGTCTCAATTGTCATTGATCAACCGGAACAATCAGAATCTGTGGAACAGCTTCTGCATGATGAAGGGCCTCAACAACAGCAGATAGTTGATTTGGTTGCTGAAGTTCAGGAACAACCTGCTTTTGTGGAAGATAATCCTTTGGCTATTGTCCCCTATCAACCTCTGGTGATTCAACATCACCAGATCATCATTGGGATGGCTAGGGTGGTGGCTGGACCCTCTCTTCCACCTGAACTGCTTTGGAAGCGGTCTTTTGAGAATTTGATGCCTGAATTTTTTGTAAAAGAAGTGCCAAGGCCACTTTTCTTCAAGCAGTTTGGGACAGTTACTTTCTCCAAGCGCAAGTGGTCGATTGCTTTTGATGATACCAACAGAGTGTCTTCGCTGGTCTCTTGTTTGTCAAGCTCTGCGTCCGTCAATCGGCGCCCTGTTGCTCGCTCTTTGTTTGCTTCCCTAGTAGCCCCTAGTTGCTCAGTTGCAAGCGATGAACCTACTGATATTGCTGAGCCTGTGGGATTCAGTAATAATCAGCTATCTTTGGAGCCCGTGGGTCTTGTTGGTCAGGAAGAGGGGCCCTTGCCTGTGGGTTTTGCGTCTGAAGCGACGCCACGGCAGAAAGCCCAGCGTGGAAGGCGCAAGATTTCTACTACTTTGGTTGATACCTCAGTCAGAAGATGTACGAGGAGCGCGGCAAAACTTGATGGTTTCAAATCAATGGTCTTTGAGCAGCTTCCTCTACAGTCTGCTAAACGACGCCCAAGGTCCAAGCCCATGGAAGAGAAGGCCCAGCCCATACAGATAGATGCTGCTGGAGTGGAAAACACTGACGAGGTTCGTCATGACAAGCCTGAGGGGGTCCACACGCAGACGCCGATCGCTGTGCTGCAGGCAATTGGAGCTGAGCTGGAGATGGACCCCAACCTGCTTTCCAGGGAGAAGCTTATGGCTGATCCTAAGGATGATACCCCCTCCAGCAACATTTAAATGTTAAAGTTTAATGTGTTTCCTAGGTGTAGCGAGCCTGTCAAATTTGTTGACTATTATGTTATCTCTGAAACTTGGCACTCTGGTTATGATTTGGCTCTTTTGGCTCTTTTGCTATTATGTGTTATGGGTTGTGCGGCACTAGGTGTCCCATTGTTTTTAATATGCTATCCTGTGTTATCATATGAATCAAATGCCCATGCGTAGCTGGAATGTGCTTTGTTGGAATGTACGTGGACTGAATTCTGATGCTAGACAATGTGCGGTCCAGCAGAAAGTTCTTGAGAGTCATTGTGCAGTGGTTTGTCTGCAAGAAACAAAGTTATCAGAGTGCCCACATGCTTTAATTAAGAGCATTTGTCCTGCGGGTTTTGACCAGTTTATTGAATCCCCTTCTAGGGGAGCTTCCGGTGGCATTTTAGTTGTGTGGCGCTCTGAGTTTTCTCAGGGGATTTAGTGGAAGTAAAACCTTATGGGATTGTCATTAGTTTTAAGTCCATGCATAATGGTGATTTTTGGTACCTGGTTAATGTTTATGGACCCTGTCAAGGTACCTTAAGAGATGAATTTGTCAGCTGGCTTTATAATTTAAATGTGGAACCTGAGAAAAACTGGCTTCTGCTTGGAGATTTCAATTTCATAAGATCTCTGGATAATAGAAATCTTCCTGGGGGTGATATCAATGATATTTTTATTTTTAATGAGATAATTGGGCATTTGGGACTGCTGGAGTTACCTTTAAAAGGAAGAAGATTCACCTGGTCTAATATGCAGGATTTCCCACTTCTCGAACAGTTGGATTGGTTTTTCACCTCTGCAAGTTGGATTGATCAATATCCAAACACGCAGGTCAATCCTCTAGCCAAAACTGCATCGGATCATGTCCCTTGTGTGGTTTCCATAAGCACCAGAATCCCGAAAGCTCATATCTTCAGATTTGAAAATTATTGGATCCATCAACCTGGTTTTATGGAGTGTGTTCAACAAGTCTGGCAAAGGCAGTCTCAGAAGTCCCACATATCAGCAGTTATTATGGATAAACTGAAATCATTGAGATTTGCTCTCAAGAAATGGCAGAAGGGTTTATCTCATATTAAAGGTCTTACTGAGAAATGTAACTGGGTGATTTTGTGGCTGGATGATTTGGAAGAATATAGGCCTTTATTTTTGCCTGAATCCAATTTCAGAAAATTGGTGAAATCACATCATGATCACCTGCTACATCTACAGTTCTTATATTGGAAGAAGAGATGCACTATTAGATATATTAAGGTGGGTGAGGAAAACTCAAAATTCTTCCAGGCAATGGCAACTGAAAGATATAGGAAAAATTCTATTGCCACTCTGCAGTTGTCAGATGGATCAGTGTCCTCTGATCATAACACTATTGCCAAGGAATTTCTGGAGATTTTCAAAGGTAGAATGGGTACTGTCAAACCAATTTTCATGGGAAATGACATTCTATCTCTAATCCCTAGGGTACAGGGACTGGATGTTCTCACCAAGCCTTTTGAGGTCAAGGAGATTGAACAGGTTATCAAGGAGTTGCCAATTGACAAGGCCCCTGGGCCTGATGGTTTTAATGGACTTTTTATGAAAAAATGTTGGCCAATCATTTCTGGTGACTTTATCTCCCTGGTTAATGAGTTTCATGCAGGAACTGTTAAACTAGAGAATCTCAGTGAGGCATATATCACTCTCATCCCCAAAAAGCTGTCACCTGAGACTGCCAGTGACTTTAGGCCAATAACATTGACAAGTGTGGGGTTGAAGTTCCTTACTAAACTTGCTGCAAACAGATTTCAAGATGAAATAACTAAATGTGTTCACAAGAATCAGTATGGTTTTAACAAATCTAGATCCATTCAGGATTGTATTGCATGTACTTTTGAGTACATTCATCAGTGCAATCAATCAAAAAGGCCAATCATGTTGCTTAAGTTGGATTTTGAAAAAGCATTTGATTCCATACAGCATGAGGCAATTATAAAAATAATGGTGGCAAAGGGATTTGATAATAGATGGATTTCTTGGATACAACAATTGTTGTCCTCTGCAACCTCATCAATCCTGCTTAATGGGGTTCCAGGTAGCCATTTCAAGTGTAAATGTGGGGTAAAGCAGGGTGATCCTATCTCACCTTTGCTCTTTGTGCTTGCTGCTGACCTTCTGCAGACTATGATTAATGATCAACTCAGCAAAGGACTCCTTTCCTTACCCCTAGTAACTCATGATCCTGACTACCCAGTGGTTCAATATGCTGATGATACATTATTGTTTGTGGCTGCTGAGTCTGCTCAGTTAGAGATGCTAAAAGCTATTCTAGACTCCTTTTCTCTGGCAACTGGTTTGCAGATTAATTACCACAAATCTTCAATGTACCCAATTAATGTGGATACCAATTATGCCAATGTTCTTGCCGCTCAATTTGGATGTCAACTGGGGGTGATGCCTTTCACATACCTGGGGTTGCCAGTGGGAACCACTAGGCCCAAAATTGTGGACCTTTTGCCACTTGTGGACTGCATGGAAAGAAGGTTGACTGCTAGCTCTTGGTTTCTACCACAAGGTAGCAGACTGCAGTTGGTAAATTCCGTTATTTCCTCATTGCCAATATTCTTCCTCTGTAGCTTATCTATTCCACAAGGGATTTTGAAACAACTGGAAAGAATACAAAGACAGTGTCTTTGGAGAAAATATGGCCAGGAAAAGGGGAACTCTTTAGCAGCCTGGCCTCTGGTATGTAGACCTAAATTAAAGGGTGGGCTTGGCATCCTGAATCTGGGGCTGCAGAATGAAGCCTTGTTAATGAAGTTCCTCAATAAATTTATAACAAAGTTGATGTTCCATGGGTTCATTTGATCTGGGACAGTTATTATTATCAGAGAGTCCCACATGACACTGCTATGTGTGGCTCTTTTTGGTGGAGGGACATATGTAAGCTAATGGATACATTCAGGGCTGTGTCTTCAGTATGCGTTGGAAAAGGTGACTCCTTGCTATTCTGGTCAGATTCCTGGGAAGTGGATAATTCTTGCATTCCACTACAGGATAGATTCCCCAGGCTGTTCTCATTTTGCATACAAAAAAATTCTTCTGTTCTGGAAGTAATGGCCACTGGTGAGTTTCATAGCATGTTCTCTCTGCCATTATCTGAAATGGCCTACAGGGAGCTAAATCAACTTTCTGGAATATTGTCTGATATCTCCTTGGATGATAATGCTAAGGATTGCTGGTATTGGAAACATGGAAAGAAGTCTGGATACACAGCCAAGAAATATTATGATCTGGTACATGAGCCAATTCCAGCTAACCCCTTGCTATGTTGGATATGGAAGTCATGCTGTACTATGACAATCAAAATGTTTGCCTGGCTTGTCATTATGGATAGAGTAAACACCAAGGATATGATTCAGCGCAGGAAGTGGAAGATCAATGATGGGCCTGAATGTGTGCTTTGCCCTATAGGAGCTCTTGAAGACAGGAATCATCTATTTTTTCAGTGTAACTTCAGCATGAGAGTCTGGAATTACCTGTAGATTTCATGGCCCAACAATCAAGATATGGTTCAGATTGCATGCCATGCTAGGAAGGAATTCAATAAGCCTTTCTTTTCTGAAGTGGCGTTTCTTACTTGGTGGAATATCTGGAAAGTCAGAAATGATAAAGCGTTCAGGTATATCAGACCTACCTTCAGACAGTGGAGAAATGGTTTTGTCCATGACATTTCCCTTTTGGCTCACAGAATCAAGTCAAAACACAGGGAGGCACTGCTTAAATGGATTGATTTCCTTCCTCCTTGAGAGGTGACATGTATAGTTAGATTTTCCTTCTCTTTTAGGTTAGATTGTACATAGTTCTCTTTTATCTTCTTCTGGTTTGTTCCTTTTCTTAAGGAACCTTTCTATGTACTTGCTATTCTTGATTTTAATAAAATGCTGTGGGGTGTAAGCCCTGCAGTCTCCAGTCAAAAAAAACTATTTGAGGATAAACCTACAAGAAAAGTTCAGATTGTCTGTGCTGCCTCTTATGTACTCGAAAGTTTACTCGTACAAGCATTAATTTTAGCAAGAAGTACCTCCGACTGAACACCATTTACCAGTCCGCAATGTAGAATTTTGGCAAGCTACAGGACCAAGATGAGCTAGTAAACTAGTTGGATGAAAGTAGTGGCCAAGTTGCTCAAACCTCCCTCGGCACGAGGCCACTATTTGAGGATAAACCTACAAGCAAAGTTCAGATTGTCTGTACTGCCTCTTATGTACTCGAAAGTTTACTCGTACAAGCATTAATTTTAGCAAGAAGTACCTCCGACTGAACACCATTTACCAGTCTGTACCCTAGGTAATTAAAGTTCGTCCATGGATCATATTGGTTGTGATCTCAATCAGTTGGATGCATAAACATATTGAACATGTGTATATCTGAATCTTTTTGTGAATTATCTATGAATAGTATTGTGTGATCTATCAATCATTTGGATCCATAGACATGTTGAACTTGTGTATATATGAATCTTTTGAGTTGTTGATAGTGAATGTTGGCTATGAATATGAACGTGTCCTGTGAATCTGAGTTTGATACAAATGTTTACCTTTTCTGTTGTACTTGTGTGTGAACTTGTTAATATGCCTACTATGGGGTATGTGACGTGTGGGTGTCGACGGCACACCTTCTTCCCGAGAAGAATTGCACCTGCTTTGTTATGGTAGCAACGACACATCATCTCTTTTTAATCTTTTTGCTCTGTCTTGCCCCCTCCTCCGCTCAACCCCTGCCGTAATGTTTTCGGCCCCAAAACAAACATAGTACTGCGTTGTTTTGGGGGCTTGATGAAAAATCGAGTGCTGGTTTCTGTAGGTTGGCCCGCCCAGCAAATGGGCTGCTGGTCCATCACTGACTGGGAGGCTAAAAATACAAGTTGTATGGTGAAGAGGCAAGTAAAAAAACTCCAACGAGAGCCATCCACTGAAGAAGAAAAATCGCTCCCGATGTGCTTCTTCAGTCGTGCCGCCGGCCCGCTCTTTAATCCAGTTCGCTCAGGGATCTGGTATCATATTTTCCAGAGGGCGAACAAGTATTAGCTAGGCCTAGGTTTTGTATTTTAACATGCGTAGCCCACGACATACAGTGACAGTGGTTTCAACTTATTTTTGAGGTCCATACCGGCCTATGGGCTTTTTCTTAAAGATCGATAGCCCATTGTATTTTTTAACCACATTATATATATATATATTATTACTATTATCGTATATTTTATAGAGACTTATATATACATTATAAAAACATCCCACGTGTTATTAACTTATAAAAGTAAATGTTTAAGACAAGTTGGCAAGGAAAATGCTGGTGATTGCGTACAAAAGCTTGCGGAGATTTTAAGGACCAATGTAATAATAACGCACTCATTTTTATTTTGAGAAATAACTCGCTAATTTCTTAATTATGTATATAAAAAATGTGCCTCTCTAGTTTATTTTTTGATATTAATTGCTCCTTCTAACATAACAATATATATATAACGAGCCCAGCTAATTCATGTATTTGAAGGAAGTGCAAATGGGCTGGGATTCCTTAGAAAATAAAAATGGGCCGCTTTGACGCGAAATTATTTGTTCACCCAGCCCAGCAAATGGACTGTACATTCTAGAAAACATGGGTTAAATATATGCCACATTTTTGCAGGCTGACATGTGGGCCAATAGGTCGAAGCCTACGCAGGGCGTTGTCAACTTGGTCAACAAATGATTACGACATCCACAGCCATTGGATTTATATACAACGGTCGGCGTGCACCTTCAATCTCTCTTCTTCTTCCTCCAACGTCGCCGGGACCGCCTGGTCCGGCTTTCGGCGGCTAGCGGCTCTGCTTAGCACGCATCGCTGCGAAGCGCTACCCCACTGCTGGCCAGGCTATCGCTCCACCCCTCCACACCTCTGATACGTCTCCAATGTATCTATAATTTTTGATTGCTCCATGATATTATATTATATATTTTGGATGTTAATGGGCTTTATTTTACACTTTTATATCATTTTTGGCACTAATCTACTAACCGAAGGCCCAGCGCAAATTGTTGTTTTTTTGCCTATTTAGGGTTTCAAAGAAAAGGAATATCAAACGGAGTCCAAACAGAATGAAACCTTCGGGAATGTGATTTTATCAACAAACGTGATCCAGGAGACATGGAGTGGCCGTCAAGAAACAAGGGAGGAAGGCACGAGGCAGGGGGGCGCGCCTACCCCCCTGGGCGCGCCCTCCACCCTCGTGGGCCCTCCATTGCTCCACCGATGTACTTCTTCCTCCTATATATATCCACGTACCCCCAAACATCTAGGAGCACCACGAAAACCTAATTCCACCGCCACAACCTTTTGTACTCGAGAGATCCCATCTCGGGGCCTTTACCGGAGCTCCGCCGGAGGGGGCATTGATCATGGAGGGCCTCTACATCAACTCCATGGCCTCTCCGGTGATGTGCGAGTAGTTTACTTCAGACCTACGGGTCCATAGTTATTAGCTAGATGGCTTCTTCTCTCTCTTTGGATCTCAATACAAAGTTCTCCTCGATTTTCTTAGAGATCTATTCGATGTAATCTTTTTTTGCGGTGTGTTTGTCGAGATCTGATGAATTGTGGGTTTATGATCTAGATTATCTATGAACAATATTTGATTCTCCTCTGAATTCTTTTTTGTATGATTGGTTTATCTTTGCTAGTCTCTTTGAATTATCAGTTTGGTTTGGCCTAGTAGATTGATCTTTCTTGCAATGGGAGAAGTGCTTAGCTTTGGGTTCAATCTTGCGGTGTTCGATCCCAGTGACAGAAAGGGAACCGATATGTATTGTATTGTTGCCATCGAGGATAAAAAGATGGGGTTTATACCATATTGCATGAGTTTATCCTTCTACATCATGTAATCTTCCTTAAAGCATTACTCTGTTCTCTTGAACTTAATACTCTAGATGCATGCTGGATAGCGGTTGATGTGTGGAGTAATAGTAGTAGATGCAGAATCGTTTCAGTCTACTTGTCTCGGACGTGATGCCTATATACATGATCATACATAGATATTCTCATAACTATGCTCAATTCTATCAATTGCTCGACAATATTCGTTTACCCACCATAATACTTATGCTCTTGAGAGAAGCCACTAGTGAAACCTATGGCCCCCGGGTCTATCTTTTATCATATTAATCTTCCAATACTTAGTTATTTCCTTTACTGTTTATTTTACTTTGCATCTTTATTTCTCTTTATCATAAAATACTAAAAATATTATCTTATCATATCTATCAGATCTCACTCTTGTAAGTGACCGAGAAGGGCTTGACAACCCCTTTATCGCGTTGGTTGCGAGGTTCTTATTTGTTTGTGTAGGTGCGTGGGACTTGAGTGTGATCTCCTACTGGATTGATACCTTGGTTCTCAAAAACTGAGGGGAATACTTACGCTGCTTTAGTGCATCACCCTTTCCTCTTCAAGGGAAAACCAACGCAGTGCTCAAGAGGTACCAACAAGGATTCTGGCGCCATTGCCGGGGAGATTTGCGCCAAGTCAAGTCAAGATTTGACTCCCACAACGAGTCATTTCTGGTGCCATTACCAAGTAAAAATATACCAAGTACCCATCACAAACTCTTATCCCTCGCATTACATTATTTGCCATTTGCCTCTCGTTTTCCTCTCCCCCACTTCACCCTTGCCGTTTTATTCTCCCTCTCTCTCCGTCCCCCTTCTCTTTCCCTATTTGCCTCTTTTCTGTTTGCTTCATCGTTATGGCTAGTCCTTTATCTACTCCTTTGTCTCCCGAGAATGAAGTTCTTAATTTTAAACAAAGGGAGGGAGAAAATCTAAAAGATGCTTCGTACAGAATTTGCAATGCGCAAAATAGATCTACTAGGAAGCAATCTATTTCTGTTCTTCTTTGCAGTTTTTATGTAGGCATCACTCCTTGGAATAGATATATTCTTGATACCATTACCGGAGGGAATTTCTTGGGTAGCCGTACTTTTTTTTCTTATAATGCTATGATAGATTTGTTTAGCCCAACACCTCTTTTAGTTAATGGAACTATTTTTACTTTGGAACACGTGATGCAGCGGCTTGAAATTATTGATAATAAAGTTGCAACCGTAGAGTTAATTGAAAATTTGGATACAAAGATCCATAACCAAATTACCAAATACGGATCTAAGGTAGGAGTTGCTCTTAAAAGTTTTAAAGAAAAGGGACCTATGGTTAATGAAAAGATAGATCAAGATTCCACTAGAATTGATAAAATTGAGGATATTATTACCAACCTTGGGTATGCCTTTTCTTCTGTTAAAAATACGCTCCTAATGCTAAGATTTCCAAACTAATGTATGTTCTTAAAAATAAGGGTGAAACTTCTAATAAGGAAAACGCGGATCTCAAATCCATAAGTGTTCTCCCCCATTTTCTCACTATCCTTAAGGAACCTTTTGCTACAAATGATTTTATTGATTTCATACCTAGGAGTTTTATAATTAATAAAAAGGAAGAAACTCCTAAGAATTATAGGTGTCTCATTGAAGTATTACCTACCAAAGATGGCAATACCTAGATCTACCCTCGCTTTTATGCCTAGCTAGGGGCGTTAAACGATAGCGCTTGTTGGGAGGCTACCCAATTTTATTTTTATTCCTTGCTTTTTGCTCCTGTTTAGTAATAAATAATTTACCTATCCTCTGTTTTGGTTGTGTTTTTTGTGTTTATTTAGTGTTTGTGCCAAGTACAACCGTTGGGAAGACTTGGGGAAAGTCTTTTTGATCTTGCTGTAAAAAACAGAAACATTAGCGCTCACAAGAATCGCTGCCATTTTTATTTGGAAGGTGATATTTAGTTAATTCTTTTTGAATATGATTAATAGATAAATTACTCACGTCCAGCAATTTATTTTAGAATTTTTGGGGATCCAGAACTTGCGTTAGCTACAGATTACTACAGACTGTTCTGTTTTTGACAGATTCTGTTTTTCTTGTGTTGTTTGCTTATTTTGATGAATCTATGGCTAGTAAAAGAGTTTATAAACCATAGAGAAGTTGGAATAAATTAGGTTTAACACCCATATAAATAAATAATGAGTTCATTACAGTATATTTAAGTGTTGTTTTGTTTTCTTTCGCTAACGGAGATCACGAGATTTTCTATTTTGAGTTTTGTGTTGTGAAGTTTTCAAGTTTTGGGTAAAGATTTGATGGATTATGGAACAAAGAGTGGCAAAAGCCTAAGATTGTGGATGCCCATGGCACCCAAGGTAAAATTCAAGGACACCAAAAAGCCTAACCTTGGGGATGCCCCGGAAGACATCTCCTCTTTCGTCTTCGTCTATCGGTAACTTTACTTGGAGCTATATTTTTATTCACCACATGATATGTGTTTTTCTTGGGGAGTCTTGTATGATTTGAGTCTTTGCTTTTTAGTTTACCACAATCATCCTTGTTGTACACACCTTTTGAGAGAGTCTCACATGATTGGGAATTTATTAGAATACTCTATGTGCTTCACTTATATCTTTTGAGCTATATAGTTTTTGCTCTAGTGCTTCACTTATATCTTTTAGAGCACAGTGGTGGATTTATTTAATAGAAATAATTGTTCTCGCATGCTTCACTTATATTATTTTGAGAGTCCTTTAGAACATGGCAATAATAAAACTTTCATATAAGTGCATTGAATACTATGAGAAGTTTGATACTTGATAATCGTTTTGAGATATGGAGATGGTGATATTAGAGTCATGCTAATTGAGTAGTTGTGAATTTGAGAAATACTTGTGTTAAAGTTCGTGATTCCCGTAGCATGCACGTATGGTGAACCGTTATGTGATGAAGTCGGAGCATGATTTATTTATTGATTTTCTTCCTTATGAGTGGCGGTCGGGGACGAGCGATGGTCTTTTCCTACCAATATATCCCCCTAGGAGCATGTGCGTAATACTTTGTTTCGATAACTAATAGATTTTGCAATAAGCATGTGAGTTCTTTATGACTAATGTTGAGTCCATGGATTATACGCACTCTCACCCTTCCACCATTGCTAGCCTCTGTAGTATCGCGCAACTTTCGTCGGTACCATAAACCCACCATATACCTTCCTCAAAACAGCCACCATACCTACCTATTATGGCATTTCCATAGCCATTCCGAGATATATTGCCATGCAACTTTCCATCGTTCCGTTATTACGACATGCTTCATCATTGTCATATTGATTGCATGATCATGTAGTTGACATCGTATTTGTGGCAAAGCCACCATTCATAATTCTTCATACATGTCACTCATGCATCATTGCACATCCCGGTACACCGCTGGAGGCATTCACATAGAGTCATATCTTGTTCTAAGTATCGAGTTGTAATTCTTGAGTTGTAAGTAAATAAAGTGCGATGATCATCATTATTAGAGCATTGTCCCAAGTGAGGAAAGGATGATGGAGACTATGATTCCCCCACAAGTTGGGATGAGACTCCGGACGAAAAATAAAAAAATAGAAAGAAAGAAAAGAAAAGAGGCTAAAAAGAAAAAAAAGAAGGCCCAAATAAAAAAAGATAAAAATGATAGAAAAAGAGAGAAGGGACAATGTTACTATCCTTTTTCCACACTTGTGCTTCAAAGTAGCACCATGTTCTTCATATAGAGAGTCTGCTATGATATCATTTTCATATACTAGTGGGAATTTTTCATTATAAAACTTGGCTTGTATATTCCAAATGCCCTAGGTCTTCCTGAGCAAGCAAGTTGGATGCACACCCACTTAGTTTCTTTTGTTGAGCTTTCATACACATATAGCTCTAGTGCATCCGTTGCATGGCAATCCCTACTCACTCACATCGATATCTATTAATGGGCATCTCCATAGCCCGTTGATACGCCTAGTTGATGTGAGACTATATTCTCCCTTTTGTCTTCTCCACAACCACCATTCTATTCCACCTATAGTGCTATGTCATTATTTTACACTTTTATATCATTTTTGGGACTAACCTACTAACCGGAGGCCTAGCCCAAATTGTTGTTTTTTCCTATTTTAGGGTTTCGAAGAAAAGGAATATCAAACGGAGTCCAAACGGAATGAAAGCTTTGGGAACGTGGTTTTCTCAACAAACGTGATCCATGAGACTTGGAGTGGCCGTCAAGAAACAAGGGAGGAAGGCACGAGGCAGGGGGGCGCGCCTACCCCCTGGGCACCTCCTCCACCCTCATTAGCCCTCCGTTGCTCCACCGACGTACTTCTTCCTCCTATATATATCCACATACCCCCCAAACATCCAGGAGCATCACGAAAACATAATTCCACCGCCGCAACCTTCTGTACTCGAGAGATCCCATCTTGAGGCCTTTTCCGGAGCTCCGTCGGAGGGGGCATTGATCACGGAGGTCCTCTACATCAACTCCATGGCCTCTCGGGTGACGTGTGAGTAGTTTACTTCAGACCTACGGGTCCATAGTTATTAGCTAGATGGCTTCTTCTCTCTCTTTGGATCTCAATACAAAGTTCTCCTTGATTTTCTTGGCGATCTATTCGATGCAATCTTCTTTTGCGGTGTGTTTGTCGAGATCCGATGAATTGTGGGTTTATGATCCTGATTATCTATGAACAATATTTGATTCTCCTCTGAATTCTTTTTTGTACGATGGGTTTATCTTTGCAAGTCTCTTCAAATTATCAGTTTGGTTTGGCCTACTAGATTGATCTTTCTTGCAATGGGAGAAGTGCTTAGCTTTGGGTTCAATCTTGCGGTGTTCGATCCCAGTGACAGAAAGGGAACCAATACGTATTGTATTGTTGCCATCGAGGATAAAAAGATGGGGTTTATATCATATTGCATGAGTTTATCCCTCTACATCATGTCATCTTCCTTAAAGCATTACTCTGTTCTCTTGAACTTAATACTCTAGATGCATGCTGGATAGCGGTTGATGTGTGGAGTAATAGTAGTAGATGCAGAATCGTTTCGGTCTACTTGTCTCGGACGCGATGCCTATATACATGATCATACCTAGATATTCTCATAACTATGCTCAATTCTATCAATTACTCGACAATAATTCGTTTACCACTGTAATACTAATGCTCTTGAGAGAAGCCACCAGTGAAACCTATGGCCCCCGGGTCTATCTTTTATCATATTAATCTTCCAATACTTAGTTATTTTCTTTACCGTTTATTTTACTTTGCATCTTTATTTCTCTTTATCATAAAAATAGCAAAAATATTATCTTATCATATCTATCAGATCTCACTCTCGTAAGTGACCGAGAAGGGCTTGACAACCCCTTTATCGCGTTGGTTGCGAGGTTCTTATTTGTTTGTGTAGGTGCGTGGGACTTGAGCGTGACCTCCTACTGGATTGATACCTTGGTTCTCAAAAGCTGAGGGAAATACTTATGCTGCTTAACTACATCACCCTTTCCTCTTCAAGGGAAAACCAACGCGGTACTCAAGAGGTAGCAACCTCGTGTTATTCTCCATCGACTACAGCCCCACGCCGCACCACAACAAGTTACCCTTCTCCTCCTCTCAATTTGTGACTCCACTGTCGCGACTTCCCATCTCCGAGCCGTTCCCGTTCGGGGCCTCGTCGTCGTCCACCGCCTCGCTGTGCTCGGTACGGCATGGTTAAGAAATGAGAGTCATCGAAAGAGGACTGTACGTGGAGAGCCTGATGGCTGGGACCCACGAGGTCCATGGTCACACGCATGGAAAGTTCTTCCTTATTAAGCTGAAAAAATGTTTCCTCCACCTGACAGCTGGGACCCATTGGTTGTATCTTCACACGGAAGGAAGTGCCTCATCGTTATGCGAAAAAAATTATTCCTCCCGTTGACAGTTGGGACCCATCAGATTTTGCGGCTGACTTGTGGGCCTACTAAGCGGACATGTACGCAGGGCTTTGTCAACTTAATCAACAAATGATTCTAGCAGCTGGACCGTTGGATGTTAATCCAACAGTCGTGCTCCTTCTTCAACCTCTGTTCTTGCTCATGTTACCCGTGGGCGGCACCGCGGCTGTGGTGCCGCGCACCCGAACCAGTCAAGTTTCCCACTCCTCTCCATCTGCGACTCCACTGCCCCGTCTTCCCCATATCCAGGTCGTTCCAGTCTGGGGCCTAACCATCGTCCACCGGCCTTGGTGCGCTCGGCATGGTGTGGTCAACGTGGTGATCAATCGAGAGTCATTGGAAGATGACTGTACGTGAGAGGCTGACAGTGGGGACGCACCACACCCATGGATGCATGCATGCAACGGAACATGGCGTGGTCAACGTGGTCAAGGAATGACTTCCATTGGAAGTGCATTGTACGTGGAGAGGCTGACAGCTGGGTCCACGGCTGCAGCAAGAAGTGCCTCCTTATTACGTGGAAAATAATGATTCCTCCACCTGATAGCAGGGACCTACCGGACGGGCCACCGTATTTCTTAAAAAACGTTTCCCCCCTGACTGCTGGGACCCACCAGAAGGGCCACCATATTTCGCGAA
>NC_041392.1:265446624-265531006 GCF_002162155.2 Triticum dicoccoides
CGTCAGCTCGGACCCACCGGAAGTGCCTCCTTATTACGCAGAAAAAAAATGAATACTCCCCCTGCTAGCTGGGACCCACCTTGGTGGGAGGCTGACTTGTGGGCCAACTAAGTTGACGGGGACGGAGGGCTTTGTCAACTTAGTCAATATGAACGATTCTAGCTCCAGTGACCGTACGATGTCCATCCAACGACCGTAGTGCTTCTTCAACCTCTGGTCTTCTTGCTCCAGCCGCCCAAACCAGCGCCGGTCGTGCCGCGTGCTCCTGCCTCCCGTGGCCGGCTGTGATGCCGCGGAGGCCTCAATGCCCCCTACTACACCCACCGCTGGCTAGGCCATCCCTCTACTCACCCACACTCCCTGTTATTCTGCGGCGACGGCAGCCTCACACCGCGGCCGAAACAATGAACCCTCATACTCCTCTATGCATGGGCATCCACTGCCGTGTCTTCCCCGGTTCCGCGTCGTCCCCTTCCTAGGCCTCGCCGTCGTCCACTGCCCTGGTGCTCTCAACACGGCATGGTCAACGTGGTCAAGGAACGACTTCCATCAGACGTGGACTGTATGTGGAGAGGCTGACAGCTGGGTCCACGGACGCAGCAAGGAAGTGCCTCCTTATTACGCGGAAAATAATGATTCCTCCACCTGACAGCAGGGACCCACTGGACGGGCAACCGTATTTCACGAAAAAAACATTTCCCCCTGACTGCTAGGACCTACCAGCTACATCTTCACACGCAAGGAAGTGCGTCCGGGAAAAAAGATTCGCCCCCTGTCTGCTGGGACCCACCAGCTACATCTTCGCATGCAAGGAAGTGCTTGACAGTCAGGACCCACCTGGTCGAAGCGTACGTAGCGTTGTCAATCTGGTCGCGAACGTGTACGTACATACTGGTCGATGTAGAGGCACGCACGTAGCATGTACACGTACGTACAGCGGCCAGGGTGCAAGAAAGTAATATGTCCACGTACGTACATACGGGAGGGGTCTTGAATGCCTACTCACGCGTACGTACTGTCAGGGCTCATGTACAGGGCTAGGTCAGAACGGAGAAACAGCATCGTCGTCATGTTCATGGGGAACCAACCGGCTGGGTCGAAACGGAATGCGTCGTCGTGTTCATCGGGAGGGCTTGGACGGAACAGCCGATGGAAACGAGGCCTGGCGTACCGCGGAACGGAGGAAACGGCCTTGTGTTCGACCGGCCATGGTCGAAACGGGATCATGTTCATCGGGAGGGGTATGGCGTACCGCAAAACGGAGGAAACGGACCTCCTACGATTGAAACGGGGGTCCTGTTCATCGAGCGGGGTGTGGCTTACCGCAAAACGGAGGAAACGGACTTGTGTTGGAGTGCTACGGTCGAAACGTGGGTCCTGTTCATCGGGAGGGGTGTGGCATACCGCAAAACGGGACTCGATAGGATACTGTTCATCTCCACCGTCGACCCCCTCCAGCCTCCATGGGCTACTGTTCATCCACCGTCGACCTCCTCCAGCCTCCACCTGCGACTGTTCATCCACGGGCTCCTGTTCATCCAGCCTCCACCGCGCGCTACTCCACCGGCTACTGTTCAACCAGCCCTCTCCACGGGCTCCTGTTCAACCACCCCTCCACGGGCTACTGTTCATCTAGTCCTCCACCATCTACTGTTCATCCAGCCCTCCACAGGGTCCTGTTCATCCAGCCCCAACCGGCTCGATCGATCGAGGTCCTGTTCATCTAGAGGCAACACCACGGGGTCCTATTCATCCACCCCCACCGAGAATTGTTCATCCAACCCCCCCCCAGCAATGCTCACTGTTCATCTAGAGGCAGCATCGATCGGCTTCAGTTAGCAGCAGTAGCGAAGGAATCGCTCGATCGGGTTCAGTTAACAGCCATCGATCGATCGCTCGGGTTCAGTAATGCATAGCCTGCAGTGCAATCACTCGGGTTTAGTTAGAGCCCAATGCCTCGCTTGGGTTCAGTTAGAGCCCAACGCCTCGCACCCACGCGCGTGTGTGTATGAGAGAAACACGCAAACCTCCATGCATCGCTTGGCCTCGACCACCCATCGTAATCGGGAACACCCCGATATTTTCCTCGCCCTCGCTTCTACCATGGTTTTTTCCGTCATGGACGACCCAAAGAATGTCATGCAGTTGCGGCTCCGGCCCGCCTAGGACGAAAAGCCCATTTTCTGTCATCATTTTTTGTCATAGAAGTAGGAGCCCACCACATCTATGTTGATACCGGGTTTTGTCACAATTATCATCACAGAAGTGTCATAAGTATGACACATTTTTTTTTCGTTCGGCCCAAAATGTCACGGATGTGTCTTTTTTTGTAGTGATGCCACCTTTTCAATGGAGAGCCGAGCCTATTGCTTCTCCCGAATTCTGATAGATGGCGGCAGCAGTATCAACATCCTCTACCGTGACACCCTGGAGAAGCTGTGCATCAAAGAGAAGCATTTGTAGCCTAGTTGGACCGTCTTCCATGGCATAGTACCCGGCCTTTCCTAGTCACCAATCGGCAAGATCAAGATAGATGTCCTCTTCGGAGATAGAGATCACTTCCATCGTGAACCATTCTGGTTCGACATGGTTGACCTGGAGAGCCCCCACCACGCCCTCTTGGGTGGACCAGCACTTGCCAAGTTCATGGTGGTGCCTCACTATGCCTACCTCAAGATGAAGATGTCGGGTCCCAAGGGCATAATTGTCGTCGCCGGCGACTACAAGAAGTCGGCCGCGTGCGCCGCTGCCAGCAGTCGACTTGCCAAGTCCCTTGTGATTGCTGCTGAGAAGCGGCTCCTTGACCAGGTTGTGGCCATGGGCGGCAAGCAGCCGGACCTGTCGCCAGACCCCAAGGAGTCGAAAGCTCAGGGCTCTTTCCAGCCGACCAAAGAAACAAAGAAGATCACCTTGGACCCGGAGCACCCGGAGAGGTTCGCTGTCATACCGACCAACCTCGACAACAAATAGGAAAGCGAGCTCGTCGATTTCCTCCATGAGAATCGGGACATCTTTGCATGGTCTCCCAAAGACATGCCAGGTGTTCCGACAGATCTCGCCGAGCACAAGCTACATGTCAGGTCAGATGCGAAGCTGGTCAAGCAACCCATCCGCCGCCTGTCAGAAGAAAAGAGAAGAATAGTTGGTGAAGAGATAGCCCGACTGCTAGCAGCCGGCTTCATCATGGAAGTGTTCTACCCGGAGTGGCTTGCCAACCCGGTCCTTGTATTGAAGAAGAACAACAAGTGGTGCATGTGCATTGATTATACCAGCCTCAATAAAGACTGCCCCAAAGATCTGTTTGCTCTGCTTCGAATAGATCAAGTGATTGACTCCACAACCGGATGCAACCTGTTGAGTTTTTTGGACGCCTATTCTGGTTACCACCAGATCAAGCTGAACCCGGCCGATCGGCTGAAGACCGCCTTCATCACACCATTCGGAGCCTTCTGCTACCTAACAATGACATTCGGCTTGAGAAATGCCGGTGCCACGTTTCATCATTGCATGCAAAAGTGCCTCCTCAAGCAACTCGGCAAAAATGCCCACGTCTATGTAGACGATATTGTGGTGAAGACTGAGAAGCGTGGCACCCTCCTGGAAGATCTCAAGGAGACTTTTGACAATCTACGCCGTTTTCAAATCAAGCTCAACCCAGAAAAGTGTGTCTTTGTAGTCCCAGCCGGCCAGCTCCTTGGTTTCCTTGTCTCGGAACGCGTCATCGAGTGCAACCCTGTGAAGATCAAGGCCATTGAGCAGATGCGGAGACCGACCCGGCTGCGAGACGTCCAGAAGTTCACCGGGTGCTTGGCTTCTCTCAACCGCTTCATCAGTCGGCTGGACGAGAAGGCCTTGCCCCTGTACCAGCTAATGAAGAAAACAACTTGCTTTGAGTGGAACGACAAGGCGGACGAAGCTTTCCTCCAACTTAAGAAGATGCTGACCACGTCGTGTGTCCTGGCGGCTCCGGATGCTAAGGAGCCCATGCTCCGCTACATCGCCGCCACCAGCCGAGTGGTCAGCACAGTCATAGTCGTCGAACACCGAGAAGATGTTAGAGCTCAGCCGGTACAAAGGCCCGTCTACTATCTGAGTGAAGTACTATCCGCCTCTAAGCAGAATTACCCCCACTACTAGAAGATGTGCTATGGCGTGTACTTTGCCGCCAAGAAGCTCAAGCAATATTTCCAAGAGCACTCCATCACGGTCGTCTGCACTGCTCCACTTGCCGAGATTATAGGTAACAGAGATGCATCAGGCCTGGTGGCGAAGTGGGCCATCAAGCTGGCCCCCTACACCATCCTCTACCAGCCCCGCACCACCATCAAGTCCCAAGCACTGGCTGACTTCCTCGTCGACTGGGCCGAAACCCAGTACTTGCCGTCAGCGCCAGACTCCACTCATTGGCAGATACACTTTGATGGCTTAAAGATACGCACCGGTCTGGGAGCCGGCATCGTCCTCAGCTCTCCCAAAGGCGACAAGCTCAAGTACACATTGCAAATTCACTTTGCTGCCACCAATAACGTGGTCGAGTATGAAGCACTCATCCACAGGCTCCGACTGGCCAAAGAAATTGGCATCCGCCGAGTGCTCTACTACGGTGACTCGGACTTGGTGGTCCAGCAGTCATCTGGCGACTGGAACTCCAAGGATGAAAACATGGCGAGCTACCACTTCCTCGTCCAGCAGATCTGCGAAACTAAATGCACTAGTAGCAGAAAAGCAGTGCACTAATAGTTTTGGCCACTCGAGCAGTAGTGGTAGAGTAGCAGTGATCTAAATTGGTAGCCACTCCAGCAGGGAACATAGTATCATAGAGAAGCCAGGGCAGCTGGTCATGCAGCAGCAGCGCCCGGAGCAGTAGCGCATGCGAGAGCTAGGGCAGCTGGTCATGCAACAGCATCTTAGGTAGTAGAACTAGGGGCTCGAGCGAGAGCCAGATCTGTTGCTCGTGCAGCAGCAGGGCGAGCAAGAGTAGAGCAGTAGCGAGAGCAAGAGCAAGAGCAGCAACAAGACAAGCGCAAGAGCAGACCAGGTAGGGGACCAAGAGCATAGCAGCAGCGCAAGTGTGAGCCGAAGCAGCAGCAGCAGGGCCAGCGAGAGCCGAAGCAACAACAGTAGAAACTCCTACTGCTGTGGACGTCGCTGCCGAGGGAGCGATGCCGTGAGGGACATGGCCGGCGCCGCCACCGTAGATGGAGCCGCACCATGGCGGCTTGAGACAAAGTGCCGGTAGCACCATGTGTCGAATCAAGAAGAAAATGCAGCGATTAGTGTAGAACCTCTTTGGTGTCACCAATTAGGTCTGAACTTCATTCGAGGAATCAATGATGGTGCTGCTCTTCTAGTGATGCAGGTGAAGACGATGTTGTCGGAATGGACACTGGTACAACGAGGTGCGATACACACGGTTTTTAACCCCTTTCCGTGGTGGCATTTTGAACCGTCACCAAGTGAGTGACTGCGGTAGGTGATACGTCTCCAATGTATCTATAGTTTTTTTATTGTTCCATGCTATTATATTATCTGTTTTGGATGTTCATGGGCTTTATTATACACTTTTATATTATTTTTGGGACAAACCTATTAACCGGAGGCCCAGCCCAAATTGTTGTTTTCTTGCCTATTTCAGTGTTTCGAAGAAAAGGAATATCAAACGGAGTCCAAATGGAATGAAACCTTCAGGAGAGTTATTTTTGGAACGGAAGCAATCCAAGAGACTTGGAGTATACGTCAGGGAAGCTTCGAGGTGGCCACGAGTCAGGGAGGCGCGCCTGCCCCCCTGGGCGCGCCCCCACCCTCGTGGGCCCCTCGTGGCTCCCTTGACCGACTTGTTTCTCCTATATATATCAATCTACCCTAAAAACATCGGAGAGCGGAATAGATCGGGAATTCCGCCGCCAGAAGCCTCCGTAGCCACCGAAAACCAATCTAGACCCGTTCTAGCACCCTGTCGGAGGGGGGAATCCCTCTCCGGTGGCCATCTTCATCATCCCGGCGCCCTCCATGACGAGGAGGGAGTAGTCCACCCTCGGGGCTGAGTAGGGGTGGAAACGGATGGGATGCGGATCGGATAGTGCTCTTGCCACTTCCATTTTCATATTTTCAAAATGAATACGAATTCGAATACGGATATTATCGGATACGGATGCGGCTCGGATAATATTCGAATACGGATACGTATCGGATATTTTCTTGATTCGGAACGGATACGAATAATATCAACAAATTGCTTAAGTAAATTAGTCGATAGCTATGTGACCTGAAATAATCAACTTGTGACATACAATAAGTCAATGATAAATAGGTTTATGAATAAATACTATTGTAATGCATAATAATTTATAAGTTTAATCATATAAAGAGTAAAATTTGACTACTTATTTGGCTTTTATGTTGGATAATTGGAATATTGGGTCTAGAATTTTAAAAATTACCTCCCATAATCTTATTCGGATACGGATATATCAACTTCCATATCCATATTTGTCTCAAAATCTCCTACCATATTTTATTTTTTATTTGTTTAATAAAGTCGGATACGGATAATTTCCATTTCCATTTTGGTTCGGATGCGGATGTTTTGGATGCGAATAGGCATTTTCTCGAATACGAATATCGGATATTTCGGATTATCTGCTACCAATTTCCACCCCTAGGGCTAAGGGTATGTACCAGTAGCTATGTGTTTGATCTCTCTCTCTCTCTCTCGTGTTCTTGAGTTGGCTATTATAGTTGGCTATTATAGTTGGATCTTGATGTATCGCGAGCTTGGCTATTATAGTTGGATCTTATGATGTTTCTCCCCCTCTACTCTCTTGTAATGGATTGAGTTTTCCCTTTGAAGTTATCTTATCGGATTGAGTCTGTAAGGATTTGAGAAAACTTGATGTATGTCTTGCATGTGCATATCTGTGGTGACAATGGGATATCACGTGATCCACTTGATGTATGTTTTGGTGATCAACTTGCGAGTTCCGTGACCTCGTGAACTTATGCATAGGGGTTGGCACACTTTTTTGTCTTAACTCTCGGGTACAAACTTTGGGTCACTCTTTGAAGTTCTTTGTGTTGGTTGAATAGATGAATCTGAGATTTTGTGTGATGCATATCGTATAACCATACCCACAGATACTTGAGGTGACATTGGAGTATCTAGGTGACATTAGGGTTTTGATTGATTTGTGTCTTAAGGTGTTATTCTAGTATGAACTCTATGATAGATTGAACGGAAAGAATAGCTTCATGTTATTTTACTACGGACTCTTGAATAGGTCGATCAGAAAGGATAACTTTGAGGTGGTTTCGTACCCTACCATAATCTCTTCGTCTGTTCTCCGCTATTAGTGACTTTGGAGTGACTCTTTGTTGCATGTTGAGGGATAATTATATGATCCAGTTATGTTATTATTGTGGAGGGAACTTGCACTAGTGAAAGTATGAACCCTAGGCCTTATTTCAACACATTGCAATACCATTTGTGCTCACTTTTACCACTTGCTACCTTGCTGTTTTAATAATTTCAGATTAAAAAAACCATTATCTACCATGCATATTGCACCTGTATCACCATCTCTTCGCCGAACTAGTGCACCTATACAATTTACCATTGTATTGGGTGTGTTGGGGACACAAGAGACTCTTTGTTAATTGGTTGCAGGGTTGCTTGAGAGAGACCATCTTCATCCTATGCCTCCCACGGATTGATAAACCTTAGGTCATCCACTTGAGGGAAATTTGCTACTGTCCTACAAATCTCTGCACTTGGAGGACCAACAACGCCTACAAGAAGAAGGTTGTGTAGTAGACATCAAGATCTTTTCTGGCGCCGTTGCTGGGGAGGTTGGCGCTTGAAGGTATATCTTTAGATCTTGCAAACGAATCTTTTTGTTTCTTGTTTTATCACTAGTTTAGTCTATAAAGAAAACTAAAAAATGGAATTGAGGGTTCCTCATATGCTTCATCTTTTTAACGTCTTTCGTGAGAATAAGGATTCCGATAATTGTGATCAAGTGCTAGAGGAAGAATGCACTAGAATGTTTGGCACTAAATATTTGAATGATGAGCATGATTGCAATGTTGTTAGTATGAATTCCTTTAATATCCATGATGCTAATGATATGCAAAGCCACAAGCTTGGGGAAGCCATGTTTGATGAAGATGATATTTTTTGTCCCCCAAGTTTTGATGAGCAAATTTATTTTGATGATAGCATGCCTCCTATTTATGATGATTATATTGATGAAAGTGGGTTTGGAAGAGTTTCAACTTTAGGAAGTAATGATCCCACTATTTTGGAGGGTGTTAAATCATATTGTGATAATTACGAAAGTGGGTTTGGAGAGGTCATGACTTTAGTTAATGTTAATCCCACTATTTTGGAAGAGTGTCAACTTTGCATACTTGTAGATCATGAAAAGAATGCTTTATGTGATGGTTATATTGTTGAATTCATTCATGATGCTACTGAAAATTATTATGAGGGAGGAACATATGCTTATAGGAATTGCAATAATATCAAGTTTCCTCTCTATGTGCTTAAAATCTGGAAGTTATGCTTGTTTTACCTTCCTATGCAAGTTGATTCTTGTTCCCACAAGTTGTTTTCTCAAAAAATCCCTATGCATAGGAAGTGGGTTAGATAAATGTTCTAGTCATATTCTTCATGATGCTCTCTTTATGTTTCAATTCTTATCTTTTATGTGAGCATCATTGAAATCATCATGCCTAGCTAGGGGCGTTAAACGATAGCGCTTGTTGGGAGGCAACCCAACTTTTTTTTGTTCCTTGATTTTTGCTCCTATTTAGTAATAAATAATTTATCTAGCCTCTGTTATGATTGAGTTTTTATGCTTTTAATTACTGTTTGTGCCAAGTAGAACCTTTGGGAAGACTAGGGGAAAGTCTTTGCGATCATGCTGTAAAAAACAGAAACTTTAGCGCTCACGAGATTTGCTGCCATTTTTTGAAGATGATTAATAGATAAATTCCTCACGTCCAGAAATTTATTTTAGAATTTTTGGGGTTCCAGAAGTATATGTTTGATCCAGATTACTACAGACTGTTCTGTTTATGACAGATTCTGTTTTCTATGTGTTGTTTGCTTATTTGGATGAATCTATGAGTAGTATCGGAGGGTATGAACCATAGATGAGTTGGAATACAGTAGATATTACACCAATATGAATTTAGAATGAGTTCACAACAGTACCTAAGTGGTGATTTATTTTCTTTTACTAACGGAGCTTACAAGTTTTCTGTTAAGTTTTATGTTGTGAAGTTTTCAAGTTTTGGGTAAAGATTCGATGGACTATGGAACAAGGAGTGGAAAGAGCCTAAGCTTGGGGATGCCCAAGGCACCCCAAGGTAATATTCAAGGACAACCAAGAGCCTAAGCTTGGGGATGCCCCGGAAGGCATCCCCTCTTTCGTCTTCGTTCATCGGTAACTTACTTGGAGCTATATTTGTATTCACCACATGATATGTGTTTTTCTTGGAGTGTCATTTTATTTTCTTTTGTTTTGCTTGTTGTTTGAATAAAATACCAAGATCTGAAATTCTTAAATGTTAGAGAGTCTTCACATTGTTTCATAATTATTCTACTACTCATTGATCTTCACTTATATCTTTTGGCGTACTTTGTCTTTTGCTCTAGTGCTTCACTTATATATTTTTAGAGAACGGCGGTGGTTTTATTTTCAAGTAATTGTTGAACTCGCATGCTTCACTTATATTATTTTGAGAGTCCTTTAGAACAACATGGCAATAATAAAAACTTTCATATAAGTGCATTGAATACTAAGAGAAGTTTGATACTTGATGATTGTTTTGAGATATGGAGATGGTGATATTAGAGTCATGCTAGTTGAGTAGTTGTGAATTTGAGAAATACTTGTGTTGAAGTTTGTGATTCCCGTAGCATGCACGTATAGTGAACCGTTAGGTGATGAAGTCGGAGCATGATTTATTTATTGATTGCCTTCCTTATGAGTGGCGGTTGGGGACGAGCGATGGTCTTTTCCTACCAATCTATCCCCCTAGGAGCATGCGCGTAGTACTTTGTTTCGATAACTAATAGATTTTTGCAACAAGTATGTGAGTTCTTTATGACTAATGTTGAGTCCATGGATTATACGCACTCTCACCCTTCCACCATTGCTAGCCTCTCTAGTACCGCGCAACTTTCGTCGGTACCATAAACCCACCATTACCTTCCTCAAAACAGCCACCATACCTACCTATTATGGCATTTCCATAGCCATTCCGAGATATATTGCCATGCAACTTTCCACCGTTCCGTTTAATATGACACGCTCCATCATTGTCATATTGCTTTGCATGATCATGTAGTTGACATCGTATTTGTGGCAAAAGCCACCGTTCATAATTCTTTCATACATGTCACTCATGAGTCATTGCACATCTCGGTACACCGCCGGAGGCATTCATATAGAGTCATACTCGTTCTAAGTATTGAGTTGTAATTCTTGAGTTGTAAGTAAAAAAGAAGTGTGATGATCATCATTATTAGAGCATTGTCCCAGTGAGGAAAGGATGATGGAGACTATGATTCCCCCACAAGTCGGGATGAGACTCCGAACAAATAAAAGAGGCCAAAAAAAGAAGGCCCAAAAAAACAAAAAAAATGAGAGAAAAAGAGAGAAGGGGCAATGCTACTATCCTTTTACCACACTTGTGCTTCAAAGTAGCACCATGATCTTCATGATAAAGAGTCTCCTATGTTGTCACTTTCATATACTAGTGGGAATATTTCATTATAGAACTTGCCTTGTATATTCCAATGACGGGCTCCCTCAAAATGCCCTAGGTCTTCGAGAGCAAGCGGGTTGGATGCACACCCACTAGTTTCTTTTGTTGAGCTTTCATACACTTATAGCTCTAGTGCATCCATTGTATGGCAATCCCTACTCACTCACATTGATATCTACTGATGGGCGTCTCCATTGGCCGTTTATACGCCTAGTTGATGTGAGACTATTTTCTTCCTTTTTGTCTTCTCCACAAACACCATTCTATTCCACCATAGTGCTATATCCATGGATCACGCTCGTATATTGCGTGAAGATTGAAAAAGTTTGAGAACATCAAAAGTATGAAACAATTGCTTGGCTTGTCATCGAGGATGTGCATGATTTAATATTTTGTGTGATGAAGATAGAGCATAGCCAGACTATATGATTTTGTAGGGATAACTTTCTTTGGCCATGTTATTTTGAGAAGACATGATTGTTTACTTAGTATGCTTGAAGTATTATTATTTCTATGTCAATATTAAACTTTTGTCTTGAATCTTTCGAATCTGGATATTCTTGCAACAATAAAGAGAATTACATGGATAAATATGTTAGGTAGCATTCCACATCAAAAATTCTGTTTTTATCATTTACCTATTCGACGACGAGCATGAATTAAGCTTGGGGATGCTGATACGTCTCCAACGTTTCTATAACTTTTTATTGTTCCATGCTATTATATTATCTGTTTTGGATGTTTATGGGCTTCATTATACACTTTTATATTATTTTTGGGACTAACCTATTAACCGGAGGCCTAGCACAAATTGTTGTTTTCTTGCCTATTTCAGTTTTTCGAAGAAAAGGAATATCAAACGGAGTCCAAACGGAATGAAACCTTCGGGAGAGTTATTTTTTGGAACGGAAGCAATCCAGGAGACTTGGAGTATACATCAGGTAAGCTTCGAGGTGGCCACGAGGCAGGGAGGCGCGCCTGCCCCCTGGGCGTGCCCCACCCTCGTGGGCCCCTCGTGGCTCCGCTGACCGACTTCTTTCTCCTATATATATATATATATATATATATATATATATATATATATATATATATATATATATATATATATATCAATATACCCTAAAAACATCGGAGAGCAGAATAGATCGGGAGTTCTGCTGCCAGAAGCCTCCGTAGCCACTGAAAACCAATCTAGACCTGTTCCCGCACCCGGACGGAGGGGTGAATCCCTCTCCGGTGGCCATCTTCATCATCCCGGCGCCCTCCATGATGAGCAGGGAGTAGTCCACCCTCGGTGCTGAGGGTATGTACCAGTAGCTATGTGTTTGATCTCTCTCTCTCTCATGTTCTTGAGTTGGCACGATCTTGATGTATCGCGAGCTTTGCTATTATAGTTGGATCTTATGGTGTTTCTCCCCCTCTACTCTCTTGTAATGGATTGAATTTTCCCTTTGAAGTTATCTTATCGGATTGAGTCTTTAAGGATTTGAGAACACTTGATGTATGTCTTGCATGTGCTTATATGTGGTGACAATGGGATATCACGTGATCCACTTGATGTATGTTTTGGTGATCAAATTGCGAGTTCCGTGACCTCGTGAACTTATGCATAGGGGTTGGCACACGCTTTCGTCCTGACTCTCCGGTAGAAACTTTGGGGCACTCTTTGAAGTTCTTTGTGTTGGTTGAATAGATGAATCTGAGATTGTGTGATGCATATCATATAACCATACCCATGGATACTTGAGGTGACATTGGAGTATCTAGGTGACATTAGGGTTTTGGTTCATTTGTGTCTTAAGGTGTTATTCTAGTATTAACTCTATGATAGATTGAATGGAAAGAATAGCTTTATGTTATTTTACTATGGAATCTTCAATAGATCGATCAGAAAGGATAACTTTGAGGTGGTTTCGTACCCTACCATAATCTCTTCGTTTGTTCTCTGCTATTAGTGACTTTAGAGTGACTCTTTGTTGCACGTTGAGGGATAGTTATATGATCTAGTTATGTTATTATTGTTGAGGGAACTTGCACTAGTGAAAGTATGAACCCCAGGCCTTATTTCAACGCATTGCAATACCATTTGTTCTCACTTTTACCACTTGCTACCTTGGTGTTTTTATAATTTCAGATTACAAAAACCATTATCTACCATCCATATTGCACTTGTATCACCATCTCTTCGCTGAACTAGTGCACCTATACAATTTACCATTGTATTGGGTGCGTTGGGGACACAAGAGACTCTTTGTTATTTGGTTGTAGGGTTGCTTGAGAGAGATCATCTTCATCCTACACCTCCCACGGATTGATAAACCTTAGGTCATCCACTTGAGGGAAATTTGCTACTGTCCTACAAACCTATGCACTTGGAGGCCCAACAACGTCTACAAGAAGAAGGTTGTGTAGTAGACATCAGTAGGGGGTCCTTCCCACATGACCCAAAAACCGTCAAGGATATGGAGCCATGATGTAGAGGTCTTACCAAATGTAATCATATGCGATGCAGCACACACTAAATTCTTTCGCATGTGTGGGATCGGTGATTAAACGTCTCTAATGATGAAGTGAAACCAAACGGTGTGTCATAATGAACCGTTTGGGAAACATTATATATGGCACACGGGCCAACATATGAACTATGTACAATATGTCCCCATCGCACATGAGTTTTCTGCGGAACCCATCTGCCATGCAAGACTCCATCGCACACGTTTTCGAACAATTACCATGTGCGATAGTGTTCTATCACAAACGGTTTAGGAGCCCCTTCGCACGCATACAAGTGTTCCAGGCCGTTTGTGATTTGTTGTGTATCACCGATGGTTGCGGCAAGAGTGGCCTGTGCTTTTTGTTTGGGATCCCACATGTTTATTGAAAAATTTACGATTGGGATTGTATTTTACATTGGGCACGGTTAACTCCGAGCTCTCGTGTGCGATAACGTGATATCACAAATGTTTCCGGATCCCCTACGCACATGTAGTAGTGCTGCAAATCATTTGCGGTCTGTTGTGTATCACCGATGGTTCCGCTACGATTAACGCATGCTTTCCGATGTGGATCGCACACACTCATTTAGTTGAACCGTGTGCGGAGCAATTTCCAGGTTAAAACAAAAATATTCCCTTTGAATCGGCATGCAAAAAGCAAATTCGCCACAATATTCAATTGAAAAAATAGTGTCCAAAGGAAGAACATTCATCAGATTTCATAACATTGAACAAATGGTAGCTAAATTCCAATGATTTGTCGACATATATATGCATTACATAATTAATCATAGTGTACGAAATATGAAGACCTCATCGGGTAGAAAACAATGGATCCGTGTGTATATGCTTAGCAGCTAACTCTTACTCAATGTTTTAGGAGAAGGCATGCTGAAATCTTCATTATCACCAGTGGGATTGATGTAGTGATTCAGGAAGAAGTCGCTGTTAAATCTCCGAACCATTAGCAATTCACCAGCGGGGAGCGGTTCAGGGGATCTCGGTTCTAAGATGAGCTGCAGTATTTTTAAGTTCAGAATGTGCCATATGAGTGGAGTAGAAGATATTAAAGATAGACTTACTGGTACTAATTCACGAGCATCTTCACAACTATCAGCAGATTTGCAAATAAAGATCATGTGTCTGCAAACATAGTACCCACAAAGGTTGGTCTCTGCTTGTTCCTGAGGACACTGAAATTTTTTGTATGGAATTAGTCATGTATTTGTCCTATTAGGAACAACCTAACCGGTGTTTGATGTATTTTTCTTTTGACATAAATAGAAAGAGGTTTATTTAGAAGCTTGAACATTTGACTAGCGTAAGAAAAGGTATTTGCAGACTATTGGATACATTTTCCGAAAATAACGGATTTCAGTGTGTTGCCGGAGAAACGATCTTGTGCTGCAGAGGTAGTTCCCTCTTGAACAGGTTCCCTGGTTTAGTTTTCCAGAATGCGACCACACTACAAATGAAGATGAATTTTGACAACATCAATTATTGAACCAGATATGAATGCAAATTAATTTCAACATAATAGAATTCAATACCTATCCATGAATTGCTGAAGATGCGTCCGATCCTGAGCATTTGTTGACTCTCTAAGAGAATCCATGTAGTAAACTATGTTCTTGTTTGGAACAATGAATACCAATATCCAATGATTGCTACATATTAAGAAAGCCATGAACTTACGAATTATGTCGAAATCTAAAAGACAATCTACCGGAGTAAACAGCCACGGGTAGCCTCGTTGGCTCCCTATGGTATTTCAAGACATCGGGGCTAGCAACGCCCCTCACACCTCCTAGACGAACGGCTGGCTTCTTGGGCCTGGTGGTCTATGAGGCCGGCCGCTAGAAGGTGGAAGAATACCAGAAGGCGGCTGCGAGGCGGCCGGCCTCTAGCAGGCGGCCCCTCGTGTCCTCAAAATTTTCACCAAAATAACTATGATAGGACGGGGCGTGGCAACAGTGCAACCTGCCACCCTCGAATCCAGGGCTGAGCACAGCTACAGTACGGGCATACCCAGCGGACGCCTCTTACCCGGCAGGGTACTGTAACCATGTCACCCATGACATCACCTACCACCTAGGGAGCTATGCTCCCACGACGGCCTGTCGGTACACTCCGCAGGCGGCGGGCCCTACCTGTTGGGGAGCCCCAGAAGGCAGCAGATCCCCCGCAGGCGGAAACGAGGACGGGCCGCCTCCTAGCAGATGATCCTCTCCCCCCTCAGAGTCCGTGCGCCATTAACCAGAAGAGATGGGGAGTGACTACAGTGAACGCCCACCAGGCGGCGGTACTTTAGCCACGCTTCCTCCGAAAAAGCATCCATCATCAGTAGCAAGGCTACAGTGCAAAGCGATCGACCAGACCCGCAAGTGGCGGGCGCGGCCTGTCGGCCGAGTACACAACAGCCGGCGGGACCCACCAAGCGGCAGGCCCCAGCAGCCGGTGGAGAAGCCGGCATCTAGAGACACTCACGGCCGAGTCCTACACCCGGCCAAATTACCATTATACCCCTAGGGGTAGGCCTATATAAACCCCCCAAGCTTCCCCATGCAAAGGGTTCAGACCTTAGAGATCACACACACACCCATACAGAGAGAGGAGTAGGTCTAGCCTTGTTCTTCTTCCTCCTCTAGCAAAATAGCTCAAGGAGTAACTTGTAGCTACTCTATTTGATCATAGTCATCATGCAGAGACCCCGCAGAGCAGGACTAGGGGTGTTATCTCCTCGAAGAGCCCCGAACCTGGGTAAGATTTGCAGGCGCATGCGGTCTTGCTCACTCCCGCTTCTAGAGCCCGGCAACATACTCCTGTCCCTCTCCATGATTAGCCATCCCCTAGCATATGTCGCCACACATCCCTGACACAATCAGTGTATGTGTGGTTGTTTACTTGACTTACCGTTCATGATATGGCCAGAGAAATGATTCTGCATGTGACGTGTTTTCGAAGATATGGGCGACCGTGTTAATGGCCCTCTCTTGTTGATCCTACCATCTAATGTTGTGCCATTTGCTAATGCAGGATGTATGAAATACACACTCTCTCCTTTTCTTCTCTGCGCGCTCAATCCCCTAAGAGGAATAAAATGCAGTTAGTTGTTTAACATTTACAGCCTTGTATGGAGAGGTTGACCAGAATTTGTTAAATACTTACAAAATCAGGCATCTAACAAGAGTGGCATCGAGCTCGTTGAAGTTGAAGAAGAGATGTAAGTCCTCGAAACTCACACTAATGGAACCACCATCGTGTTAAAAATGATCTCCGTTGTAGTGGAGTAGTAGAACATGATGACCTACTAACATTTGATCCATGCAATATTTATGTAACTCGCGGCAACTGGAGCTGCACTCATCAAAGTATTCGCCAACAAGAAATGGCTGGCCATGGACGTAATTGTGTGCTTCAAGTACGTCTGCTTTATTTTTAGCAAGTAGCAAAGCTATTTCTTCATCATCCATGCTGTTAGAAATAATATTACTCCCCGATTCAAACAACTTTTTGTTAATTTGGTTATGGGCGATGAGTGCTTTAAGTAAGGGGCAATCATTCTCTTTCCTCTTCGCTCTCAGGTCGTGCTTCCTCATGGGTGCAGCCTTTTTGCCGCTTCCTTCTTGGAACTTTAAGCACTTCTGGTACAAGGTCTAGTTGGCTGGAAGGTAGACTACCAAGCAGACGATAAAGCTTGGACGGACTGCTTAGCAGACGGTCTAGCTATGCCGGACCGCTGAGCAGGCGGTTCTGCTATGACAAACTGCTGGGATGTAGGAGTAGAGGCACCGGACTATTGACCATGCGTTGAAGCTATGTCAGGTTTCTGCGCAGGTGGTGCCAAGTTGTCGATGTGTTGAGGAGGCCGTGCCAACACGTTGGTTTGCTGAGCAAGAAGTGTTAATGCATTGGTATGCTGATCACGTGGCTGCGGACTGACGGACTGATGAGCATTCGGTTCTGGACCTACATACTGCTTAGTAGGCGGTTCCGAAGCATCAGCTGCTTAGCAGTCCGTTCCACCAGGTTGGTCTGCTGAGCATGTGCTGCAGCTGGGTCTCCCCCCACTGCTTCAGCGATCGGCATCTGAACCGGTGGTGTGTCTTCAGCAGTTGTAGGACTTGTGTTGTGGTTTTGCCACTGTAGATGTCCTAGTGTGAGGACTTAGTCGTGAGGCCAACTCAACTACGTAGTAGCTTGAACGGGGTTGGTCGGAACCGAGAGACATGAGGTTTTACCCAGGTTCATCCCCTCACGGTGGAGGTAAAAGCCTACATCCTGCTTTATTGACATTGATCATGATGACGATCTCGGTTACAAGGGAGAGGTTTCGCTACCTCTATCTTGAGAGCATCTACTTTGATCTTGTCTAAGACTTGTATGTCTGTCTCCAACTTCTCCCTCTTGGGGTGCCCTGCCCCTCCTTATATAAGTTGGAGGGGCAGGTTACATGTGGAGTCCTACTAGGATTATGACTATTCTATTACAAGTGGAATCCTAGTCTTGCTTCCCTTGTAAGGGAAATATTCCTTGTGCCTTCCTTCTCAAGCCGGCCCACCATAATGTGAGTCGGCCTTCCCATGAGCCACCGTTTGGGCCATTGGGTCTTGTTGTCCGTCTGACCCGCCCACCGGGGTCACTAATGAGTCGCGAAGCTCGGGCGGGTCACCCGTGAGTCGCCAAGTTCGGGCGGGTCACCAGTGAGTCGCCAAGCTCCAGTCAGGTCATACATCAGGTCATGTTACACCGCGGGGTATATCCTTGATATTATCCCCCAGTTTAATTTGGATTTATCCATGTTAAACTGATCCTGCAAAATAAACACAAGGACAAATTTAACAGGTTGTGTGTCGGGTTAAACATTCTCCTGAACTAGCTTCTATTCATCCTTAAGTCCTTGCCACTTCCTTCTCCTGGAAAGTCCAGATCAATAGGCCAGCTTCATATTCAATTTGCTTGTAGAAAAATATTATGAAAAAAGAATCCATTTGAGTCGGCCTCCAATGCTCTGCCTTCACAAAAATATTGGTCTTGAAATATTCATCTGATGTTCAGCTGGTTTGAAGTGTAGAGCTTGTCGAGTTATGATTGCCAAAATTGCCGGGTTATAAAAACTGATGATTCCGGGTCATGATTGTTATAGACGCCATGTCATGATTGTTGCTGACGCCATGTTATTTAATTTGTCTTTCTGAGTTTTCAGGCCAAATCCTTATAAGATGAATCCTCACAATCCGTGTTTTCCTAGACCGGGTCAATCTTGCGATGATTTGGTGCTTGCTTTCTATAAATATAGCTTCCAATCATTGAGTTGGCTCTTCATGCCCTTCTATGACTAGCTCGAAGGAGATAAACTTGGCAAATTTGCCCACTAAGAATATGATACCAGGTCTGCTCAAAGTTGAGAACTTGAAGGTGTACCTCTCTTATATCCATATTACATGTAGCCCCCAAGTCTTGAGTAGAACAAAGCGATAGCTTAAGACTTGCTTCAATATAAATATTGCAACTTTGGAGAAATCCGGGTTGTTCATCTAAGTCGCCAGTCATAAACTGAGTATTTTGTACTTCGCATGGGTAGCCCCCAAGTGCCGGGTTGTCTTGCCTCAGCAACCTAGGACTTGTAACTGTCTTATGCTCATAAAATTTCAACCAATGTACCCCCAAGGGTCGGGTCATTATGCAATAATGGGCAGGGACTTTGTAGATATGATTATGTAAACTTGAATAGCAACATGTAGCCCCCAAGGGCCGGCTCATCACTATGTGATGGGTCGGGTCTTCAATAAGGCGAGTTTAAAAATGACCTTGCATTAGCCCCCAAGTGCCATGGTGCATGCTTGCAGTGACATGATGTAATCTTGATTTGAATAATGTAGCCCCCAAGTGTCGGGTCGTATGCCTGCAGCAACTTGGGAGTATTCTTCCATTATAGAATAAACCATATCCACTGTCCAGATGATGTTACTGAAAGCCTTGCATATCAATATTGAACCACGGTCTCTGTTGTGAGCTGGTATTTTTGGATGAAGGAATAATAGTCATTACTCTGAAGAGGCTTTTGAAAACCTCAATCAACCAATACTGGTCATGATGACCATAATGAAAATCCAGACATGTTGGCTATTTAAAATTTGAATAATATAATCTGGTATGAAAACCTCAATCATCATATGCCGGTTATGACAACCATAATGAAAATCTTGCCATGTTGGCTATTTAAGATTTGACTAATATCACTCGGTTTGAAAACTGGATCCTGCAACATAACCAAGATATCCATGCATATATGATGCAAGGTATGATGATGCAATGTATGTGTATGATAACAGAGTATAAAAAATGTTGGCTTTCAAAGCTCGACAAAAAGACCAGCTTTTAAAGCTCGAATCTAGGGCAGGTTATAACCCAGAGACTTATTGTCATAAACAATCATTGATAACGGTGGCTTACAGCCAAAAATATACCGTCAACTTTTAAAGATCATAATGGCGGCTTACAGCCAAAATTATACTGTCGACTTAAAGTCAAAAGCCAGGACGGGTGATAACCCAAAGACTCAAATATGATCAAGATAACCCGGAGTTAGTATGAGCCGGGGATTCATAATTTGCATCACAGCAAAAATATGAAAGCATAAAAATGTCTGAAAAGACCAAAACAGAGAATATGCAAACCTCAAATATTTTGTTAAGCCGTTTTTTAACACACAACCAAACAAAAGTTGGCTCACAGGCCTAATGTTTTCTTTAAAGGCCGCATAGCTAGCTCACAAGTGTCATGTTTGCTTTCAAGGCCGCATGGCCTAGCTCACTGGCCTCATGTTTGCTTTCAAGGCCGCATAGCCTGGCTCACAAGCCTCATGTTTGCTTTCAAGGCTGCATAGCCATTGAGTTTATCCTAGCTCACTGTAAGCCGGCTCTCACGTGACATAAGCCGTCATTTTAACCTTAACGAGTTCAGGGTATTAAAAAAGATTGACTGCTAAGAGATCGACGGGTTACCCGACGAGTAGCAGGTTGGAAATAGGCAGGTGTAACTCATAATGTGACAACTCGGGCCGGTCAAGAGGGTATGAAAGCTAAACCCAGTGGGTTGGAAGTCCCCAAGTGACCTTATGATCAACTAATAAAGACTGATATGCACGGAGATGAAATGACAGAGGGCCTGAATTTCAGGGATGTCGGCTTTATTACGTTGATCATAATATGATAAGCCCATAAAAGGCAGGATACCCATGTTTGAATCACGCATCATGGCAGCAAGTTCTCCTTGGTAACCATTAATTTTCCTAAGAACTCCAACTTGCGAGAGATGGATTCCTCTTGAACCGGATGTTGAGCCGGATATTGAGAGCTCAAAACTTTGTGGGAGATAGACTTCCCTTGAACCTTATTTTGAACCAGAATCTTTTCTGATAACCCAGAACTCTTCTATTTGAGTCGGAACCTTTGAATGCCAGGCACTTTTTAAACCGGAAATTTTGTGACGGTCTTTAAATTTTCACCAATGTGGCAGTAGCCTCTGGGACCGGGTTATTTTTGTCGGCGTTCTGGGAACGGGGGTCCCCAGACTTGCCTGCCTGCGGCCTGCGGCGTGGCTCGAGGAGGGGCCCAGCACGGCCCATCTTCATCAACATAGACCCAAGACCCTCACGAGGGGCCAAGACTTGCGGGGCGGACGACACGGAGCTTCCTCAGGCACGGCCTCATCAGGCTGGCTCGCGAGGAGGCAGAGAGATCAAGGCGGGGTACCTCACGAGGTGCCCGTGATGCAAGCCATGACGACCAAGGGTGACAGGCGGGCGCCAGCCGCACAGTGTCCTCATTTCCTCTTTGGTGCAAAGGGAGCAAGCGCAGGCGAGAGCATCAAGCAAAGGCACCCGTTTCAGTGCAACGAGACCAAGACCGGTCCAACGGCAGGGAGGAAGTCATTGTGGAGCCCAAGCCAGCGTCACCACCAGAGCCTTTGGCAGGCGAGGACCAACTTTAGTCCGGATAAGTGTACCAGATGTTCCCCTTCAAATGGCCAATTGTTGGCGCCCTTCCCGCTCAATATTTGGGAAGAGGCCCAGGGCCTTTGCCTATAAATAGGACTAGCCACCCCCAGTGTAGAGGGGATCTAGAATCGGCCAACCCAGAAACAAGATGGGATCGAAATCGGAATCAAGAAGAGAGAATCGAGAAGAGAGAGAGAGAGAAGGGTGACTGAACTCCTCCTAGCAGTTCATCCCCTCAGCCAAGAATAGACCCTCGCGAGGCTGCTCTTCCTTGTATTGCTCATCATCATCAGCCCAAGAGGCAATCCACCACACCACACACTGGAGTAGGGTATTACACCACAACGGTGGCCCAAACTAGTATAAACCCTGTGTCTCTTGTGCTGTTCTTTCCATAGCTTAGATCTTAGCGAGGCGGAGGGGTGCAGGTAGGTAGAAGGAGAAATCTCCGCGCACACCCTAGTGTTCGAACCTCAAGGGTATGCCGGAACCCGAAATCAGACATTTGGCGCGCCAGGTAGGGGTGCGCCGGAATTCGTCTTCCACCACCCCGTTCTCCTTCGACCATCGCGTCCATGTCTGACACTCGCCAGGCCCGCGCCGAGCACCGGGCTGCTCTTGCTTCCCGCGTCGCCCAGACGGCTCCTGTCGGCGGGCGTCCTCGCTGTTCCCCGTCACCTGCCGTCAACGCCGCCACTGGCCCGGCGGGGGACGAGCAGCAAGCGTCGTCTCAGCATCCGTCCGTGCTGCAAGACGGCCGCACCGTCACTCCCTCGCTCACCCCAGCTGGTTCTCCGTCCTGCGTGCTCTGCGCACCCATGGAGGCTCGAGCTGCACTCATCGCGGCAAACGAGCTCCTGCGCTACCGTCCCGTCGATGATGTCTACGAAGAATGGCTCGATCGCGTTGCCGAGCTCGTCCGCGCCGCAGGGGGGGTCTCCTGCGCCGTCCGTTCCGCTGTACCGCACCCCGCCCCGCGCGGGCGACGAAGCTCCGGGGGCGCCCCAGCCGCCTCCTCCTCAAGAAGGCGCCATGGCTCCAAGGCGCGCGGCCCCTAGGTGGAACCCGCTCCGTCAGGTGCCAGCGCGGCAAGAGCAGAGCTGACAAGAAGTCCCTCGCCCGGAAGAAGCTGCCCGGACACTCCCTGCTCCAACACGTCGCGACCATGTTCCTGCTCCCGCACGTCAAGACCCCGCGCTGCTCCCAGCTGCAGCGCGTGGGGACATGCAAGACCAAGCTCTTCGTCACCCAAGGCCTCCCGTGGCCACAGCAGGCTGTCGTGCCTTCACCACCGAGCTACGCAACATCGCATGGCCCGGCAAGTTCAAGCCAGTCCCGCCTCCTCGTTACGACGGCATGGCCGACCCTACGGAGTTCCTCCAGCTCTATGAGCTGGGCATCGAAGCTGCCAACGGAGACGAGAAGGTCATGGCGAACTGGTTTCCCATGGCGCTCAAGGACGGGGCCCGCACCTGGCTCCTGAACCTGGCTCCAGGCACGATCTCCTCCTGGGACGAGATGCGCACCCGCTTCATCGCCAACTTCCAAGGTACTCGCGACGGGCCACCCGCCGTGAGCGACATGCGCCGCATCAAGTAACAACCCGGAGAGACCCTGCAAAAGTACATCCAGCACTTCAACAACGCACGCCTCAAGATTCCCAAGGTGACCGAGGAGGCCATCATCTCAGCCTTCTCCGACGGCGTGCGCGACGTCAAGATGAAGGAGGAGCTGGAGACGCATGAAGACATGTGCACTTCCTTGGAGTTGTTCAACTTGGCAACCAAGTGCGCCAGGGCTGAAGAAGGGCGTCTCTCCCTCCTCGAGCTGCCTGTCGCGGACCTAGAAGAGAAGAATCCCAAGGCCAAGGATGTGAAGCGCAAGGGGGCTGCCATGCTCGCGGCAGAACCAGACACCAAGCGGGGCAGAGATCAGCCCGAATCTTCCAAGGGCAGTCGGTACTGTGTGTACCACGACCTCCACACCCACAACACAAATGAATGTCAAGAGCTCCGAGCCGTGCGGGAAGGAAGGATCGGCCGTCGCCCTGACCGCGGTGACCGGGGCTGCGGTCGAGGAGGAGGAAGGAACACAGGACGCTAGGAAGACCGCTACCCACACCAAGGGTGGCGCGATCGACCTCGCTAGGATCGCTGGCAAGACCCGCCTCGCGAGGGAGACTGGAGGAATCAGCCTCGCGAGGATCGCCCGCCAGGCAACGCAGTCCTCCCTCCGCTGCCGCCGCAGCCAAGGAGAAATGAGGACCGCCATCAGGACGAGGGGGCTGGGGGCTTCCAGGAGCCGCGCGCGATCGCCTGCATCCTGGGCGGGGCTCAAGCCCCAGCCTCTCAATGCATCTTCAAGCAGTTCACCCGCGAAGTGAATGCAGTCCTCCCCAAGCTCGAAGCCACGCGCCCTCTCAGGTGGTCGGCGTGCGCCATCACGTTCAGCTCAGCAGATCAGCTCAAGTGTGCGGCCACAGCCGGAGTCCTCCCGATGGTTTGTTCCCCAATCATCAGCAACGTGGTGGTCACCAGGACCCTCATCGATGGCGGGGCAGTTCTCAACATTCTGTCCGTGGAAACATTCAACAATCTCCAAGTGCCCTACAACCAGCTTCAGCCAACCAAGCCTTTCTCCGGAGTCACCGATGGCTCCACGGTCTCGATTGGGCAGGTCCGCCTCCCTGTCACCTTCGGGGCACGCGACAACTACCTCACCGAGCTCATCGACTTCGACATCACTCACATTCGCCTGCTGTACAACGCCATCCTTGGGTACCCAGCGCTGGCCAAGTTCATGGCCGTAACTCACCATGACTACAACGTCCTCAAGATGCCAGGAAGTGGCGGAGTCATCATGGTGCCCTGTGAAGAGAAGGACGCGGTGTGTTCCCTGGAATGAGTCTTTCAGGCCGCATCGCTGGAAGACCCGGATCGCGGAAGCAAGAGGCTCCCCGAGACCGCCCCCAAGAAGAAGAAGACATTGTTTGGCCCGGCCCCTCAGGAGGCAGGCCCCTCAGGGCCCGTGCCTGCCCAGGGGGAACCTCCTTCCATCGCATAGGAAAGCGCGCCCGATGCCCTCCTCAGGAAGGGCTCGAGGGCTCTCCCCTGGAGGGCCACCGACCTGGCTAAGGTCACGAGGGAGGCGCTTGGGCACCACATGGAGGCGTGTTTCGAAGCATGTTTCCCTCAAGGAGTAAGGCAAGGAGGGCTAGACCCTCAGGATTTCGTCAGCAAGGCCATTCAGGAGCTACAGGAGTCAAGAGTCATGAAGGGCGGCCGCCGCCTACCAGCCGTGGCTCCCCATCCAGGCGAGGATGGTGGGCTGCGCATCTGCATCGACATACCAGGGCTCAATCGAGTCGCCTCTCTGGAGCGCCTCTGGCCCTCGCGAGTGGGGCGCTGCGAAGGTCCACCCCATAGCTACGTTCGCATGCCTTACGGCTTGCCGAACGTGGATGCCACGTACCAGCGCCTCATGAGTGGTATCATGGAGGCTCAAGAGGCCAGGCGTTCTGCAGCCCTGGCGGAGATGGAGATGGTCCGCGAGGAGCCACCAGCGTCTCCGGAGCCTCCCGAGGCCCCTGGGCCTGGGGGCTCGTCAGGATCGGCTTCCGCAGCCCACCGAGTCTGCTACACCAACACTCCTTCGTCCTCAACATCATCAGGTGACATCTTTCAAGTTTCATTTCCAGCTGGGAGCGCCCCCTAGGGCTGCATTATTCCCAGGCCGCGTGGGTCCGTCCCTGCGGCATGTATCCCTTTTATTTTATGTTGTTAGCTTACCTTGTTGGGGGCGCCCCTCGGGCTGCATCATCCCCAAGTCGCTCGGGCCTAACCCAGTGATGTCCGCCTTCCCAGCATCTATTTGAATGAATCCACTCCTTCCCGGCTAATGTGTTTGACCTAGTTGCCCGCTCAACTGACGCCAACTAACGGAGCTGCTCCCAAACGGCACGACGCTTGCGCATGGGTCCGTCCCTGCAACACCGACAAACCTGAATGGCTAAGCTCTGGCCGCGGCAGCCCCGCATGGCGCCACCTCGTCAAGCCTTCAGTGCCTCATCGCCCCTCGGAAGCAACCAACGGCTGACTGTCAATTGTCATGGCAACCCCTCGTTCTTTCTATGATGGGTCTACAGGATCTCCTAAAGGAGTTGCGTCAGGCGAGGCCCTTGCGGTGTCTCCTTCACTCTCATCCGCGCGAACTGCTTGCACGTTAAAGGGGGGGTGCCTGAGCATCGCGACTCAGGGCTCCTACTGGCTCTCCAGCCCTCACCCTCTGGCCTTGTCCACGGCATCGCGACCTGGCATACCAGCAACGGCTGAGACTCGCTCGAGGGCCGGGACCCGAGGACGTAGAGCAAAAGGGGAGCAAAGGCGAGAGGGGAGGGACACGCGAGGACCTCGCCAAGCAACCTCACGCCTGCCGATGCATGGACCCGGCGACACACCAGAGAGCGGCCCCTGATTCTCGAGATAAGTCACCACCCGGAAGCACCAGCTATCGTGGCACTATCCCCGCACCTAATGCAATCCCGTGTTAGCGACGCCGCTCTCCTTTCTCACCGAACGACGGCTTCTTGAGCGCCAAAGGGGACCTCCTGAGCATCGCGACTCAGGGGCTCTTACCGGACCCCGGGTCGCTCACCTCCTGGCCTTGACCACGACATCGTGATCTGGCATACCAGCGACGGCTGAAGCCGCCTTGGGACTGGGACCTGTCGGCGCAGAGCACCAAGCCCTCGTGAGGTTCGAAAGGGAGAACTGAGCTAAGACGGAATGAGCAACTCGCACAATTCTACGACAAGGGTTATATTAACAAAACAGGATCACAGGCACCTTACAAGCCCCCACGGGACGCGTCTTTGATTCCTCGCAGGGAACAAATCCTAAAAGGACGCTAACTACATGCCCCCCTGCAAAAGATGCCATCATCAACAGTGGGCCATCAAGCACCGGCGCCGACCCCATCCAGATCAGAGTCGGCGATGGCCTGACGAGCCCGCCCTGCTCCAGGAGCGGCGCCGGCTCAGGGGCTCGTAGCTGTCGTCACTCGTCTCCGGAGTCACGAAGAGCTCGCTAGAGTCGCTGGAACCTTCGACGCCTCCGCCGCCTGAGGAGCCGCCAAGGGAGCGGTCGGCGGGCCCAGTCCTCGCCGTAGCAGGGTCCCAACCACCTCTCCCGGGGCAGCACTCCAGCCGGCGCCCGTTCGCATCGATGACCTTGAAGAACATCACCGAAGCACCGTCGTACTTCAAGTGGATCGCGAAGGCGCCTCTTGTCCTGCAAACCCGGGCGATTTCACTCCAGCCTCGAGTCATGAAGACCTCGCCTGGGGCAACGACCGCGACCTCTGCCTCGGTCGCGAGGGTGCTGCAGCCGGCGTGCTGCAGCCAAAGCTCCAGGAGTTCTCCCTGCGGGATGATGGAGGCGAAGAAGGGAGGAAGGCGAATCCAAGACTGAGGAGGCATGGCGGCGTGGAGCACGAACTCTCTGGAGGAGCCCTCGGTGAGGACCCCAGGGGGGACGACCCACACCTTCATGACCCATCGGCGCCGACAGCGGCACCGCCCGTGACGATCGGCATCGACTCCTTCAGAGCCCTCGATGTGGGCGTACAAGGGAAGCGGGAACCCCGGCGGTGGCAGCTTGCACCAGGGCCTCGACACCACCTGATGGGCCCCCTCGTCCCGGCCACGGAGGGCGAGCCGTTTCTTCGGCGGGGGCAGGTCTGGTTCCTCTCGGGGAGCCTTTCCCTTCTCTGCGATCGAGAACCGGCGGATCGGAGCCATCACAGCAAGACGGAGCAAGGACCGGGAAGAAGGAGAAGCAAGAAGGGATGGACTGGAAGGGCGCGCGCCGTTCCGTACTTATGGCCGGTGAAGGCCAACCGCCGACCTCCACGATCAGAGGTAATCATGACCCGCTTTGCATGCAGGGACTTGTCCAATCCGTGCAGTTGCCGAGGCACCGTGGGGAAGTGGAGGCGCCCACGTCCAATCAACCGCCACGCGGAGCCCAAGGCCGTAGGCTGTTAGGGCCCGCGGTGCTTCGCTCTTACCCTTTCGCCTCCCTACACGGCCAAGTCCGGGCGCGCCTTGGGCCCGGGGGCTACTGTCGGCGTTCTGGGAACGGAGGTCCCTAGACTTGCCTGCCTGTGGCCTGCAGCGTGGCTCGAGGAGGGGCCCAGCACGGCCCGTCTTCATCAACACAGACCCAAGACCCTTGCGAGGGGCCAAGCCTCGTGGGGCGGACGACACGGAGCTTCCTTAGGCACGGCCTCATCAGGCTGGCTCGCGAGGAGGCGGAGAGATCAAGGCGGGGTACCTCACGAGGTGCCCGTGACGCAAGCCATGACGACCAAGGGTGCCAGGCGAGCGCCAGCCGCACAGTGTCCTCCTTTCCTCTTTGGTGCAAAGGGAGCAAGCGCAAGCGAGGGCATCAAGCAAAGGCACCCGTTCCGGTGCAACGAGACCAAGACCAGTCCAACAGCAGGGAGGAAGTCATTGTGGAGCCCAAGCCAGCGTCACTGCCAGAGCCTTTGGCAGGCGAGGACCAACTTTAGTCAGGATAAGTGTACCAGATGTTTCCCTTCAAAATGGCCAATTGTTGGCGCCCTTCCCGCTCAATATTTGGGAAGAGGCCCAGGGCCTTTGCCTATAAATAGGACTAGCCACCCCCAGGGTAGAGGGGATCTAGAATCGGCCAACCCAGAAACAAGCTGGGATCGAAAGCGGAATCAAGAAGAGAGAATCGAGAAGAGAGAGAGAGAGAAGGGTGACTGAACTCCTCCTAGCAGTTCATCCCCTCAGCCAAGAATAGACCCTCGCGAGGCTGTTCTTCCTTGTATTGCTCATCATCATCATCCCAAGAGGCAATCCACCACACCACACACTGGAGTAGGGTATTACACCACAACGGTGGCCCGAACCAGTATAAACCCTGTGTCTCTTGTGCTGTTCTTTCCGTAGCTTAGATCTTAGCGAGGCGGAGGGGTGCAGGTAGGTAGAAGGCGAAATCTCCATGCGCACCCCAGTGTTCGAACATCAAGGGTCTGCCGGAACCCGAAATCCGACAATTTTCCCTCCAATGACCCGGAGTTCTTAAATTCACTGAAACCGGCCAATTTTGTCGAGCCATGTTCGTGTAGCCCCCAAGTCTTAAGACGACTCGAGGAGTTGGCTTGAGACTCTCCATACTTGACCGTGATATAAACTGCCATATAGTTGAACAGCGGAAACGCTTGAATGTGTTGAAGCTAGAGGCAAGGTGGCGAGTTGATGATCTTCACAACACTCATTGTATATCTTTGGCATTGATAACGCGATGTGGATCCACAGAAAGTTGAGGTTGACCTCAGCGGGTTATAAATGATCCCGTATGAGTTGTGTCAGTAATCCAGCCGATGGTTCGTTTTGGCTATTTATTGAAATTAACCAAATCATAATGGCGGCGACTTTTGCGCCTGTCCATTGAACCATCTGGTGTAAGCAGAAGCTGATAATATATCATTTGCTCAAGAGTTGTTGAAATAGACCGGGCTGCAAGAGCAGTGACTTGCATGTGCTCGGTAAACAGCTCGTGTAGACAGGTGCATCTCTGGTGAGTTGATGTAGACCAGACTGCGGGGGTGGACGGTAAAGATGACCGCGACATCAAAGGCTGCACGGAAACGGTTGAGTCGGCCGCGGGCACGGACAAATGAGTCGGTCGTGGCATTCTAAGCCAGTGCGGTAAGCCGCATGGATGAGTAGGTCAATCACAGGCGCGGTAAGCCGCACGACGGGCGAGTTAACCATGTTATGTTGATGTAAATTGGGCCGCAGAGGCGGTGGTTTGCACATATATTCATCGAGCATCATGGCACGGTCAGATGGTAGCGCATGATGGTGGTGTTCCGAGCTACATATCCATGACACGACCATCACTCTTACGGTGAACAATTGTCTTGCATAATAGCCAGTAACTCGAGGGGGGCAAGTTTGATTAGTTGAAAAGGGCCCGTAATAGCCAGTAAAAGCGGATGAGTCTAGCATTTTCACTCTGAAGCAGAGGCAAAAAACCGGTACCTTTAAAAGCGGCGGATCTGAGCGAGGGGTGGCTCAGAAAGCCCCGGCGAGTCCGCGGTGGAGAAGCGGAACAACTCTTCACTCGCTCCAGCAGTGAGGCGGAGGCGGGTCGGCCTGTCAGAGGCGGCTTGACGCTGGCTACAGGGGCAGATTAGAGCAAGTCACGATGAAATTGGTTGGAGCGGCGACTTGGTCCAGGTGCACGGGTGGCGGCTCAAGTGGCAAGCGGGCAAAGGTGATGGCGGCTCATTCGGGGTGACTTGATGCGTACGGCGGAGGGGGACCTATGACTCGAGGTAACTTGAGGTCAAAGCAGCTCGAAGATGACCGGGTTGGTGAAGGCGATGGCCGAGCTCAAAAACGATGGCCAGGGGCCACGGCCGCATGCAGCAGAGGTGGAGGCGAGCGCATCGGTGGCTTGGGGCGGGCGGCTTAACACGCGGGAGCGTCGACCACACAAGGCGAGAGTTGCTGGCATCGTGGCGGGTCAGCGGCAGAGATGTGGTGGGTCACAGCCACCACGATGCCGCCATGATGGGGGTGAGGCCAGCTCTTAAGCAATGCCGTGAGGGGTGGCGGTGGGTTGGAAGCAGAGGCGGAGGAGACCGCGAGGCCGTGGGGGCAGCTCCAGAGCGGCGGCGGAGATAGCGTTGCAGCACAGCTTGGAGCAGAGAAGCAATAGCGACCGAGGCACAGAAGAGGAGGAGGCCGTCGGGGGCGGCTTGAAGCAGTGGCTCAATGGCAGCAGCCTCGTAGTGCAGTGAGCTTGGTGGTCGGGAGGAGGCGCCCGCAGGCGAGCGTGAGGACGCACGCGAGGTGGTCGAGGCCGCGACAACTCCGTGGCGACTCAGAGGAGGAACACGGTAGCTCGAGGCCCGGACGGCGGAGGAGTATGAGTTGCTGCCTTATCCATTTCCGCGTCATGCAACCGATGGTATCCCATATTTGACTTTTCTTCTTCTCAACTTGCTAGACGCCACAGCTGTCCCGCTCGGTGGATAATTTTTTCCTTTTATATCTCCAAAAACATTGAAGTCGCTTGCAATCTCCTCGAGATTCAGATCTATGTATACGCGACCTCCGACGAACGTAGGATCTATGTATTCAAGATCCTTAGCTTTATCTCCAGATCAGAATCGGAATTGATATAAGGCGTCACCAAAATTCTCATCTCGATGATGAATTTGTAGCTGATGCAACTCCTTCCGCACTAGGTCTTTCTTCATCCAAAAAATTGCAAACTTCTTGATCCCTGGGAGAGATCCCTCCAAAAACTCAACACCATCGTGTGGGGCCCCACGGTGGGCGCCAACTATCGTGGTTTTGTCACGGTAGATGTCCTAGTGTGGGGACTTAGTCATGAGGCCAACGCAACTAGGTAGTAGCTTGAACGGGGTTGGTCGGAACCGAGAGACATGAGGTTTTGCCCAGGTTTGGCCCCTCACGGTGGAGGTAAAGCTTACATCCTGCTTCATTGATATTGATCATGATGACGATCTCGGTTACAAGGGCGAGGTTTCGCTACCTCTATCTCGAGAGCATCTACTTTGGTCTTGTCTAAGACATGTCTGTCTGTTGGAGGGGAGGGTTACATGTAGAGTCCTGGTAGGATTAGGACTATTCTATTGCAAGTGGAATCCTAGTCTTGCTTCCCTTGTAAGTGAAATATTCCTTGTGCCTTCCTTCTCAAGCCGGCCGGCCATAATATGGGTCAGCCTCCCCACGAGCCATCTTATGGGCCTTTGGGTCTTGTTGTTCGTCTGACCCACCCACCGGGTCACTAATGAGTCGCGAAGCTCGGGCGGGTCACCCGTGAGTTGCCAAGTCCAGGCGGGTCACCAGTGAGTCGCTAAGCTCCAGCCGGGTTACACCGCGGGGTATATCCCCGACACCTTGCCACTGGCTGCTCTGGGCGGACGATGACATGGCCTGTACGGCACAAAGTCAGTCATCTGATCACAGGTTGATGCATCAGCCGTCGGATTACGAGTAGTAGGTTCTTTGGGGGAAGCACGCAATAGTTGTTGTGGCAAGGAGAGCGTCACAGGTTGAGGGGCGACATTGGTTGCTCTTGGCGGGGCTTCAGGGATCTCATTCATGAACTCTGTTTCCTTTCGCTGGCACTGGATGTGACGTAACAGTGTTTCTCCCAAGGTCCTTTGCTCATCAAAGTCTCCTAGGACATTCATCAGGGCAAATTCATTGAATCCAGGCTTTACTTCAGTCACGTAGCACTTCACACAGCCCGGCTTCAATGGCACATTGTCCAACAAGAGGCCCTCCTCCAAGAAGGGTGGGCAAACCTAGGATGTTGCACATTTTAATGTACATTCATAATGTGTAAGCACGCCCTTTAGTCTGTCTTTCATTCCAGATAGATCAAATATAGCATCATCATGAGCAGTTGTAGTCTTAGTGTCGCTGGGGTCAGCTGATGCACAACTACTCTTGTGCGGTGTTGTCACGTAATAACCAGCATCCTCCATGCCCACCTCCCCTCCCATCTGCTAGCTATCTATCAGTGTTACAGTATTCTACATCATCATTGACTCCTCAATTTCCTTTCGATCATTCGGATACATGTCCTTCCTCAACTTTCATACAATTCATTATGCTTCATTTCACTCCTCGCTTTTTTCATGCTAAGCCTCTCTTCTTTTCTAAATGTGAAAGCCATCTTTTGCGGGACATTAACACATATGCCCCTTGCACGGCTAGGGGCCTCTCTTGTTTCCAGAGCATCGGACAAAATGTCACATGGCCCTGAGTTCCTGTAGAACCTTCCAGGGATCTCGAAAGCCTTTAACATCACGCGATACAATTTTTTGTCATGTGAGTTTTCAAAGTAATAAGTTCCATCATCACGCCTCCTTGCACGTGCCTGCAAGTAGTCTCTAGCGTGTTCACCCCTGATTTCACTAAAGACCGGTTTCCCACCCACAGCTACTACTTGTTTGTCCTCCTGATCCCATACCGGTTTCATGCCGTAGTATCCTGCCACACCCATATGGTGGGGCTGTGTGTTCCTCTTCTGAAGTTCCGATTGCTTGGCACTCTTCGTAGCAAACTCTATGGTTGCCCTGAACCTTTTGAATTATCTCCAGTCTGCCTTTGTAATTTGGGGGTATGCGGGGATTGGGTCCTTGCCTTCACTCAAGCACTTCTTGTACAGCACGTGCTTCTAGTTTCTCCAAGCATCCCTAGCCTTGTTCAGTGCAGCATGTTCCACCTGCATTCTCCATTGCTCTGGAACATTGAAGTGATCCATGATCTCCCGGACTATCCTTTGCCATGTTTCTGTGTCGGACTTCTGAAACCCCGGCAGATTAATGTTGAGCCTTTCTCTACCAACAAATCCACACACACTCATGAACCTCGTGCGTGCTTTATCTGGTTTAGTTGGAGCCCAAGACTTCAAGTCGATCTTAGTTACTTCATATACACCTTTAGGCTGGTGTGTGGGCTTCCTTGGAGCATTCCTCCATGTCCTGACCGGAAGGGTAATTGTTGCAGCTCTATCTCGTTCCATATTACTTGATCCCTCACCATCTGCTGAAGACCTAGGGTTGTCAGAATCAGATGAGGATACATCGCCTGAAGCATGAGTGTTGTCACTGCTACTCGACATCTACAGAGAACACATGCGAAACTCAAGAGAGGAGGATAAGAATAAAGCTAACAACTTGGTATCAAGCTGTCTAAACATGTCATGCAATAATTTAGAAAGGTACGACTTATTTGTTAAGTTTGTGTGACTCGGGCGCCCACGATCAGTAAATTGGCAGTAACTTACTGGAACAAATACATCTTATATGTACCAGTTAGGAAGGTAGATAATTAACATATATACTCCCTCCGTTATTTTATAGCCAATTTGGGAACATACTAAACAAAATGGGAAGAGGGATTGAGAGGAAATATGCCTCACCGCGATGGACAGCAGTAACTAACAGCATTCTTAATGCAAACCCGACAGGACCACAGGAGAGGCGAGGGTTACATGATCGATATGCTCAAGGGTGGCTGGCGAGCAAACAAAGATGGTGAAGTGCAGGCAGCCGTGTGTTGGGAACAACAGTGGAGGTAGGGTTGACACCGAAGAGCGGGCACACGGCCAGGATGAGGACGCCGGTGCCAGAGAGGGTTCTGCTATGGATCTGGGGGAGGGGGGGCTGGGGACGGAGATTGGGTGGACTAATTGAGTGAAACGCGGTGGGTGGTTGGAGGGTGTTGGCGGCCTAGGTGAAAAGGGTGAAAAAATATCCTCGGTCGCCATGCGGAAAGGCCTATGCAAACGGTTACCTCTAAGCGCTCGTGTGCATAAACAACATAATTTTGTTTGAAATGAAGACGTGCAAATTTTGAAATTAAGACGTGAGTTCATCGTTTCGCCTCTAATTTTTTTCCCACGGTAAGCAATCACCATGTTTGATTTGCTGGCGCATTTCATGTCTCGTGTGCTATATTTAAGATATTTTTTGGTATTTACCATGTATTTTGGCATATAAATCAAATCGTAGCCGGAACTGTATGCGCTGATGAAAGAGATGAGGATTGTCGTTCGATCTGGGAGCATCCAACGGTGTAGATGTACGATCCATGGGTTTGGGTTCTAGCCAATCAGAACGCATGACTCATATGGCACGCGCAGTAGGGGGGCATCCGCGATGGTTTGTTAGGCACACGGCTTTCGTGAGTGAACCATGTGCTATTTGAAAACATTTACATGAACTAACAACATATTTTTGTTTGAATGAAAACATGAGTTCATCGTTTCGCCTAAAACAATTCCACTGTAAGAAATCACCATTGTACCCTATGATTCAATTTTCTGGTGCATTTGAGGTATCATTTGCTATATTTGAGTCATTTTCTATAGTCAAAACTACACGTGGGTGTTAGCAAGATCATTTGTGTGTCGCTTTGTGACTTTTCATTCATTGTTCGAGAAATGGGGAAAAATCAAACAGTTCGGCCACAGGGTGCGCCCAAAGGCGTAGGCCTTGTTGGTATTTTAATTACAGGAAATGCATATAGAGTCCGGAAATAACAAAAATCAGTGTCATCATGGTGTGCTCTCCGGATCCCATGGAAAAAATTTGGTGAAGTTTGGCACAAGTTTTGATGCTCACACCTTCCAAATCGGAGCATCTCACAAGAAGGATCATAGTTTCCAAAAGGAGATGTGCCACTCCGGGCTCCAATCGTCGGTGACTACATCGTTCTGCCTCAAAAACAATTTCATGGTAAACAATCATGTATATACCCTAGGTTTGATTTTCTGGCCCATTTTAGGTCTCATCTACTATATTTAAGTCAATTTTTGCATTTACCTTCCATTTAGTGCATATAAAATCAAAACCGTACTACAACTACATCTGGGTATTAGTTAGCAAAGAAGGTGTACAAATCATTTGTGTCTCTTTGCGAGTTTTCATCCATTGTCCGGGAAATGAGGAGAAGTTTCAAACATTTCGGCCACGAGGTGCGGCCACAGGCGTAGGCCTAGTTGGTATTTTACTTACAAAAAATTCAGATGGGGTCCAGACATCATCAAAATCGGCTTGTGCTCGTGGCGTGCTCTCATGACCCCATGGATTTTTTTGGAAGTTTGGCACAAGTTTTGATGATCGCTCCTTACAAATCGGAGAATCTCACAAGAAGGTTCATGGTTTACAAAAGGAGACGTGTCAATTCAAACTCCAGTGGCCAGTGACTTCATCGTTAGGCCTCATGAAAATTTTCACGGTACGCAATCACCATTATACCACGGGTTTGATTTTCTAACGCATTTCAGGTATCGTTTGCTATATTTAAGAATTTTTTTGAATTTAACGTGCAATTTGTGGATATAAATAAAATCACAACTGGAACTGCATGTACTGTCGATAAGGATGAGGATTGTCGTTTGCTCAAGGAGAATCCAATGGTGCAGACGTACGATCCATGGGGTTTGGGTTCTGGCCAATCAGAACGCAGGACACAGATAGCGCGCGTGGCAGGGGGGCATCGACCACGGTTTAGTAGGCACACGGCTTTCGTGAGTGAACCGTGTGCTATTTGAAAATATTTACATGAACTAACAACATATTTTTGTTTAAATGAAAACATGAGTTTATCGTTTTGCCTTGATTTTTTCCCATGGCAAGAAATCACGATTGTACCCTATGGTTTGATTTTTTGGTGCATTTGAGATCTCATTTGCTATATTTGAGTCAGTGCAATCTTTCCCTTTTTGCATTTGTTCTCTTTTTTATCGATGTCTAAGCTTATTTCTGTTTGACCCAGCTCTAGGATAATTAGAGGCACAAGACAGAAAAGACCTAGAGAGGAAGAAACTTCGGTTGAACCATCATCTGATGCAGAATTTGAAACCATGGCTTATATATGAAGGTTTTGAAGCTATAAGAGAGGAGGAAGTTATTTTGTCTTAAGTTCCTTTAAGGATTAGTGAACCCACAGATGGCTGTCAACTGGTCATGACTTGCTCAGTCAGTCAAAGCTCAACAAAACCGCCACCACCAGAAGTGAAGATCAGAAGCAACAAGACAAAGCTTTCAAAAGCAGAAAATATCCCAGCTAGGGAAACCAGAAGCAAGATGGTTAACCCATCCCGGAACACAAGGAGCAAGGCAACTATTTGAATTTGAACTTGAATGCAAGTCATAAACTTTGAACTTTAAGGATTCGTAATAAGGATTCTGTCATCAATTTGAACTACAGTGAAAACTTGTAAGGTGTAATAATTCTATTTGTAATTTGATGTGAAATTTGAGGTAGAATACAAAACTGAGGCAAATTTTGAATTTTAGGCAAACTTTGAATTTGAACCAACATTTGAAGTCCATTCCCCTGTGGTGTGAGTTGCAAAGTTTGCTGAACTATTATAAACGTTACGTGATCAATCCGATCTCTTTGGCGTGGTAAAACTTGTAGTCATGAGAAATGTGCTCCAAATGAGCTCCCAAGCTAGGGTAAACAACCCCATTTGTAATCAAGTTTTTTTGGACCTACTCCAAACGAGCCAAATGTTTCTTATTAACACCTTTTCAATCTATATAGTGTAGATTTGAAGAATCACTATTTATTGAATTAATCTTCATATTTTTAAATTTTTTGAAAAAAATATACTTTAATAGAAAACCATTAAAAACACATTTAAAATATGAAAATGGAAAACTAAGTTCATATCCTTCTTATTCACTTTGAAATCAAGCTTTGGTGATTTTTTGATTTTTTTTATTTTCAAAAACCGAAGGGAACCCTACCTCCTCTCCTTGGTCTCTATGAAATGTTGTACGTGATAGCTCATATGTGTGAAGGTTTTTTCATGAAAATGTCCATCGAAAAATATGATTTTTAGTTGGTAACATGTCACACAAGACAACATTGTGCGCAAGTTTTATATTTTTTGATTTTTTTAATTAATGGTGCTCATTTAACCTCGATCGTGCTAGCTAGGTTTTTTTTTTGTAAATGTCCGTATACCAAGTTTAGTATTTTTCCTCGTTAGTGTGTCTTATAAAACGACGAATGGCGAATGTTTCATATTTTTTCAATTTTTTTAAATTAGTTATGCTCAGTCAAAACCTTGCAAACCCCGTTGACCAGCTCAAAACCCCTCTAAACCCCACGGGGTTTCGCCTAACCCTAGCTCCGAACGTCAGCCGTCCGATCATACCCTAGCGCCAAGGGACAACCCTCAGATGTGGTCTTCTAAAAGGAATTCCGAGGGCAGGTTGCGTGCAGGCTCCGCGCTGTTGGATCACATGGATGGCTCCGCATCGTTGGATCGTGGGGCGATCCGCGAGAGGCGATCCGCGAGACTTGTTGGTTGTGCCTCCCCTTTCTTCTGCTGCTTATTCTGCGGCGACGAAGGGAGCCACTCCTCCTCTGCTTCTTCTTCTCTAGCGACGAGAGGAGCCACTCCTCTGCTTCTTCTTCTTCTTCTCCGGCGACTTTGGGCGATATGTCGAGCTCCACTTCAGCCTCCCGCCCCTCGTAGACCTAGTATGGTCCACTTCCCATGGAGCGATTTCCTGACTGCCCATGCAGCATGCCACTGATACAGTTGACTTCTAAGGAGGTCAAGAATGGCAACTATGGGCGTGAGTTCGTGAAATGCGAGAGCAAGACAGAGGGGCGGGTTAGATCTCATGATTTTTCTCTGATTCCTTTTTCTATTTGCTTTTAATTCTTTTTCAATCTGGGATTTAGGGTTCATGTTTTCATTTCAGATCATGAAGAAATGCACACATTTTGAATGGCTGGATGACAATGTTAAACATATTCAATTCAATGGGGCCCCAACCTAGGATCTCAATCTGCCATCAGCACCAACGAATTTGGTCTCTGAAAGTGCTGCTCTGATAGTTGGGGATGCAGATGTGAAGGGGGAATTAAATAAGATGAACAAGAACTTAAAGAAGATGATTCGATTGAACAAGCAGGCGAATCTGATAGCTTTAGGATTTTATCCCTTTTATTTTTGTGTAGTTATTCTAGGATTTTCTTACTTGCTGGTTATCACTAGTTAGAGATGTTATTAGTATGGTGTCATGTGCTCTAGGATTTGGTTAAATTTGTCGATCATGTGCTCTACAATTTGCTTAAATTTTTGGATCATGTGCTCTATGCTCTATGTTGCTTAATTTGTGGCTCATGTGCTCTATGCTCTGTGTTGCTTAATTTGTGGATCATGTTAGTTTCGTCAGTTTTGTACACTTTCAGCTTCTTTAGTTTCGTCAGACAACACCAACCGTGGAAGAAAAAAACATAGTTCTAGGGCCCAAATTGAAACTAAGCTCTGGTTGGGCCGTCTCATTGCATTGAGTGTCGAAGGCCCACAAAGATAAAAGAGTCCTAGAAAATAGTGCACGTGTTGGCTCTGTTTTTTCCTTGATTATTGCCATGGTAAATCCATTTATTGCCATGCCGAACAAAAATAGTGCATGATGGTAAATCGATTTATTGTTGGACTTTCCCATGTCAAATTTATTTGTACATATCGTGGCAATTTCCTTCTGTATACAGCCTATGGCACAACACTTTGATCTTTTGACATGCGGGTATTATAAACATGTTTTTGTTGCAAGAAAAACATTGTATACATGATTTTTTTTGTTATTAAGAGCATGTCAGACTTAATTATGTAGATTGTGATATCCATCTGAAACCACGTCTAAAATAAAGTCCAGTGGCACCATTAGCCACCATATCCATCTAGAGAGCATGTCTAGGGCTCGGCTACGTCACCATATCCATCTAGAGAGCATGTCTACGACTCGGCTATGGCACCATATCCATCTACCGATATCTCAGGTAGAAAGCATACATCCATAACATAGAAAGTAGCAACCATAGCATACTTCTTACATAAAACATAGGGTGCCCTAAACCATAGCATAGGCCACAAACTATTCAAAAATTAGCTTGTTTTTGTTCATACAATATACGTAATAGAGCCACCAACAAAGCTAAAAAAATAGCTTTTCTTCTTCTTATTTTCAACATCAACATGGCTCATTTTTCTAGCTTTAGTTTCCTTTTTGACACTTCAACTAGTCCATTATCCGCGCGTGCGAAAACTTGACCCCACTCTAAATGGGCCCTTCAACTTGACCTACACAAGTACACACCATGAATATAACAAGACGAATGGGCTACCCTCCAACCATTTTTACAAGGCTAACCCCAAAACTTGCTGGTTTTCATTGAGGGATACCCTTCCATTGATTGATTTAGCATAAGGGCTCGTGTACGGCACCATATCCATCTAGCAATATCTCACGTCAAATAAGATAGAAATAGCAAGCAAAACACAGATAACCAACAACATATCAAATAAGGGTAGCAAGCATAACATAGTTCTTAGGGGATAACACGATAGAGATAAAAATTTCACAATACAACCAATGACATAATTAAGATAGAAATATATAGAAGATAAAAATCCCTAACACCCTAGGGCAAGACAAGCTCATGAGACCGGGCCTTCACCACCATCTTCACTGCGCCTCCTCTTCACTGTTCCTCCTGGAGGAAATAGGCCCTAGAGGCAATAATAAAGTTGTTATTTATATTTCCTTATATCATGATAAATGTTTATTATTCATGCTAGAATTGTATTAACCGAAAACTTAGTACATTTGTGAATACATAGACAAACAGTATGTCCCTGGTGTGCCTCTACTAGACTAGCTCATTAATTAAAGATGGTTAAGTTTCCTAACCATAGACATGTGTTGTCATTTGATGAACGAGATCACATCATTAGAGAATGATGTGATGGACAAGACCCATCCGTTAGCTTAGCATAATGATCATTTAGTTTTATTGCTATTGCTTTCTTCATGACTTATACATGTTCCTCTGACTATGAGATTATGAAAATCCCGAATACCGGAGGAACACCTTGTGTGCTATCAAACATCACAACGTAACTGGGTGCTTATAAAGATGCTCTACAGGTGTCCCCGATGGTGTTTGTTGAGTTGGCATAGATCAAGATTAGGATTTGTCACTCCGTGTATCGGAGAGCTATCTCTGGGCCCTCTTAGTAATGCACATCACTATAAGCCTTGCAAGCAATGTGACTAATGAGTTAGTTGCAGGATGATGCATTACGGAACGACTAAAGAGACTTGTCAGTAATGAGATTGAACTAGGTATGATGATACCGAGGATCGAATCTCGGGAAAGTAACATACCGATGACACAGGGAATGACGTATGTTGTTATGCGGTTTGACCGGTAAAGATCTTTGTAGAATATGTAGGAACCAATATGAGCATCCAGGTTCTGCTATTGGTTATTGACCAAAGATGTGTCTCGGTCATGTCTACATAGTTCTCGAACCCAGAGGGTCCGCACGCTTAACGTTTGATGACGATTTATATTATGAGTTATGTTTTTTATGACTGGAGTTTGTTCGGAGTCCCGGATGAGATCACGGACATGACGAGGAGTCTCGAAATGGTCGAGACATAGAGAATGATATATTGGACGACGTTATTCGGACACCGGAAGAGTTCCAAGAGGTACCGGGTAAAGACAGAGTGCCAGAGGGGTTACCGGAACCCCTCGGGGAAGTAATGGGTCAACATGGGCCTTAGGGGAGAGAGGGGCAGGCCACGAGGAGGTGCCCCCCCATGGGGAGCCCGAATAGGACTAGGGGAGGGGGCGCGACCCCCCTTTCCCTCTCCCTTCCTTCTTCCCCCTTCCATCAAGTGGAATCCTACTAGGACTTGGAGTCCTAGTAGGACTCCTCTCTCCTAGCGCACCCTACAGGGGTCGGCCGGCCTCCCCATCTCCTCCTTTATATACGGAGGCAGGGGGCACCCTAGAAAACACAAGATCAATTGTCTTAGCTGTGTAGTGCCCCCCTCCACAGTTTACCACCTTGGTCATATTGTCGTAGTGCTTAGGCGAAGCCCTGCGCGGATCACATCATCAACATCGTCACCACACCGTCGTGCTGACGGAACTCTCCCTCGTCCTCAACTGCATCAGGAGCTCGAGGGACGTCATCATGCTGAACGTGTGCTGAACACAGAGGTGCCGTATGTTTGGTACTTGGATTGGTTGGATCGTGAAGACGTTTGACTACATCAACCGTGTTACCAAACGCTTCCGCTTTCGGTCTACGAGGGTACGTGTACACACTCTCCCGTCTCCTTGCTATGCATCTCCTAGTTAGATCTTGCGTGATCGTAGGAAATTTATTGAATTACTACATTCCCCAACACTTCCTCCATGCCGTCCTCGCCGATGTAGTAGGGGAGGCTATGCATACCGTCACGGGTGAGGAAGATGCAGTCGAAGTTTGTGAAGATGTTATGGGTTGTGAATGTGATGAATTCACATCCAGACCAAAACACCTTGCCGAGGAGGTAGTACGCATCAAATCTGTTGGTGAAGGTGGCGATGAACCCTATCGGCGGAGTCCTAGAGTTTGGACGCACTTCCTCTAGTCGGAACATCACCGGCGAGCCCGCCGGGAGGTGAGCGAAGCCCGCCCCGAGGAACCAGTGGGCAAACCCCCCTCGCACCCCTCTAGCATGAGAACGCCCACACGCGGAGCGTCCTCACCATGACGATGTTGACTGGATACCGTATCTCTGGCACAGTCGGTGGGAGCTCGAAGGTGGGGCTGTTGTACTGCATCCTCGCCTCGCTTTCAGAGTGCTCTGGGTTCGGGTGAAGAAGAGAAGGGGCGGCACAAATGGATGTGTGTGGAATAGGTGGAGGGGTGGTGGTTTAAATAGGGAAAGGAGAAGGGAAGGGGAGTGGCACTGGCCACGCTTTAGATTTGCTACGTTCAAATGAGCCGCCTCGATCAATATGCCACTTTAATTGCCAACAGGTTTTAATTGCCACGTTGAATAGATGCGAGTGGATTGAATAGTGTGAAACAATGCTCTACATCAAAGAGACACGCGTGCGAGATGAGATGAACCAGTGGCAGCAACCGTCCCTGCGTCTGTGGCGGCTCGCATGAAAAAGATGTCGGTCAGCGTCCGTGGCGGCTCGCGTGCAGAAAGAGGCCGGTCAGCGCATCATGGCGGCGAGCAGCGGCACATGCAGGTAGGCTAGCTACGTGCATGCATAGCAGGCTAGTTGGACATGATGTGCATGCATAACAGGCTTCTGTCGTTGCGGCTCGCGCAGGGCCCAACAGTCTAACCATGGCCCGGCGGGTAAACAGCAGCACCGTCCGATGCGACCCCACTCATCAGGTCCGACGGGTGACACGGTCAGTGCGGCCCCACTCGTCACAGTTAACGGTCAAATCACTGACCCGACGGCATCCACTGTTTGTGACCAGTTCTGAGGGTTTCGGGCAAGGGAGTGGAAAATGTGAGCAAAAGTTAAGAATGTGGGGATGAATGAGTATGGCTAAGGAACCAGGGGCACAAATGTGAAAAAACCCAAAGAAGTATTGTGCAAGAAAACGGGGTCCGGAGGGCACATGAGGTGGCCACAAGGACGGGGGGCGCGCCCTCCACCCTTGTGGTGGCCTCGTGTCTCCTTCGGACTGCTTTTAATTTTCCTATTTTCTAAAATATTCCAGAATGGAGAAAAATTATCATTGGAAACGTTTTGGAGTCGGTTTACTTACTGTACCACATACCTATTCCTTCTCGGAGTCTGAAACGTTCTGGAAAGTAGCCCTTATGTACTCCTCCGGTGTTATGGTATTAATTATATTGGTCTCAACATTTACGGGAGTACCTGAGATATAATGTTTGATTCTGTGACCGTTTACCACCTTCGGATTTGTGCCTTTGGTGTTGTTGATTTTGATTGCACCGGAACAATAAACCTCCTCGATAATGTAAGGACCTTCCCATTTAGAGAGAAGCATTCCTGCAAAAAATCTTAAACGAGAGTTGTATAGCAAGACATGATCACCTATATTAAACTCACGCTTTTGTATCCTTTGGTCATGCCATCTTTTAACCTTTTCTTTAAACAACTTGGCATTCTCATAGGCTTGGGTTCTCCATTCATCGAGCGAGCTAATGTCAAATAACCTCTTCTCACTAGCAAGTTTGAAATCATAATTGAGCTCTTTAATATCCCAATATGCCTTATGTTCTAATTCAAGAGGTAAGTGACATGCTTTTCCATAAACCATTTTATACGGAGACATACCCATAGGGTTTTTATAAGAAGTCCTATAAGCCCATAATGCATCATCAAGTTTTTTAGACCAATTCTTTCTAGATCTATTAACAGTCTTTTGCAAAATCAATTTAATCTCTCTATTGCTTAATTCTACCTGACCACTAGACTGGGGATGATGAGGAGATGTAATTATATGGTTGACATCATATTTAGCAAGCATTTTACGGAAAGCACCATGAATAAAATGTGAACCACCATCAGTCATTAAATATCTAGGGACTCCAAACCTCGGAAAAATAACTTCTTTAAGCATCTTAATAGAAGTGTTATGATTAGCGCTACTAGTTGGAATAGCTTCTACCCACTTAGTGACGTAATCAACAGCAACTAAAATATGTGTATACACATTAGAGGAAGGAAAAGGTCCAATGTAATCAAAGCCCCAAACATCAAATGGTTCAATAACAAGTGAATAATTCATAGGCATTTCCTGACATCTACTAATATTACCAATTCTTTGACATTCATCACAAGACATAACAAACTTACAAGCATCCTAGAAGAGACTAGGCCAATAAAAATCGGATTCCAATACCTTGTGTGCAGTTCTATCTCCAGCATGGTGTCCTCCGTAAGACTCGGAGTGGCACTTCCGAAGGATATGTTCATATTCATGCTCAGGTACACAACGTCTAATAACACCATCTACTCCTTTATAAAGGTGTGGGTCATTCCAAAAGTAATGTCTTAAATCATAGAAAAACTTTTTCTTTGCTGGTACGTGAAACTAGGTGGTATAAATTTAGCAACAATGTAATTAGCATAATCAGCAAATCATGGAGTATTACGAGAAGCATTTATGACAGCTAATTGGTCATCAGGAAAGCTATAATCAACAGCCAATGGGTCATCAAGAACATTTTCTAACCTAGACAAGTTGTCTGCAACGGGGTTCTCAGCTCCCTTTCTATCAATAATATGCAAATCAAATTCTTGTAACAAGAGAACCCGTCTAATAAGTCTACGTTTAGCATCTTTCTTTTCCATAAGATATTTAATAGCAGCATGATCAGTGTGAAAAGTTACTTTGGAATCAACAATATAAGAACTGAACTTATCACAAGCAAAAAACAACTGCTAAAAATTCTTTTTCAGTAGTAGCATAATTTCTCTGGGCATTTCTAGAGTTTTACTAGCATGAATAAGATCCAATTTCTTATCAACTCTTTGTCCTAGAATAGCACCAACAACATAATCACTAGCATCACACATAATTTCAAAGGGTAATTTCCAATCAGGTGGCAGAACAGTAGGTGCAGAAATCAAGGCTTTCTTAAGTATTTCAAATGCTTCTACACAATCATCATCAAAAATAAAAGGAACATCTTTTTGCAAGATATTAGTGAGAGGCCTAGATATTTTAGAGAAGTCTTTAATAAACCTACTATATAAACAAGCATGACCAAGGAAACTTCTTATACCTTTGATATCTTTAGGACACGACATCTTTTCAATATCATCTACTTTAGCTTTATCAACTTCAAGACCTCTTTCAGAACTTTTATGCCCCAAGACTGTCAGCGTCCTGGGAACGGGGGTCCCCAGACTTGCCTGCCTGCAGCCCGTAGCGTGGCTCCACGAGCGGCCCTGTACGGCCCATCTTCACCAACAAACACTCAAGACCCTCGCGAGGGGCCAAGCCTCGCGAGGCAGATGACACAAGACCTCCTCAGGGGAAGCTTCACCAGGATGGCTCGCGAGGGGCAGAGAGATCAAGGAAAGGGACACCTCGCGAGGTTTCTATGACGCAAGCCATGATGAATGGAGCCAGGCGGGTGCTAGGTGGGCGCTAGCGCGCGTAGTGTCTTGGTTTCCTCTCTGGTGCTAAAGAGGCAAGCGCAGGCAAGGAGTCCCGAGGCATCAGGCAAAGGTTTCCATATCGATGCAACAAGACCAAGACCAGCAGGACGGCAGGACGGAGCTCACCGTGGAGCCCAAGACGACGTCACCACCAGAGCCTTTGGCAGGCGAAGACCACCTTTAGTCATGATAACTTGTACTAGTTGTCTCCCTTCGAATTTGGCCGTTGTGGGATCCCTTCCCGCTCAATATTTGGGGAGAGGATCAAGGCCTCTATAAATAGGACTAGCCACCACCGTATGAGGGAGGGAACATTAGAAGGGATCCAGATCATCCAGATCATCCTCAACCACACAAGCTCACCAAGCACACGGGCACCTCTCCTCAGGAGGCTATTCTTCCCTTGTAAATGTTCATCCTCAGCCCGAGAGGCAATCCACCACACCACACTGGAGTAGGGTATTACACCACATCGGTGGCCCAAACCAGTATAAACTCTTGTATCTCTTGTTCTTTGGGTTCGTCGAGCTAGGCCGTGAGATCATGATGTGTGCGAGCTAGAGGGGGGGAGAGATCTTCGTGCACACCCCAGTGTTCGAACCTCAAGGGTTTTGCTGGAACACGAAATCCGACATTTGGCGTGCCAGGTAGGGGTGCGCCGAAGCTTCGCCCCCCGACGGCCTCGCCTCTTCGACCGGCTCTCATGGACGCCGCCGCTTCTCCGACTGGATCGACGGGTGCCCTCCGCAGCGCCGTGGGGCTCCGGGCCTTCACCCCCGCCTTGCGGCGGATGTGGTGGCCGCACAAGTTCAAGCCGGAGATGCTACCCTGTTACGATGGTGCGGCGCATCCGGCGGCCTTCTTGCTGGCATATGAGGAGGCCATTCTGGAGGCCGGGGGTGACGATAAGGTCATGGCCAACTGGCTCCCAATGGCCTTCGCTGGCGTGCCGCGCTCCTGGCTCCTCCATCTGCCGAGATCTTCTTAGGCCTCCTGGGGGAGCTGCGCGACCTCTTCATCGCGCGCTTCGGGGGACCAGCACCCCCCGTCGTCGCAGCTCTCCTTGATGGCTCCCAGGCGCCGCCCTCGGACCGACACACCAAGCCGTTTTAACGCTGGATCGGCGCCGCCTCCATGTGACAGGGGCTCCCCTGGGTTGGGTGGCGCCCAGCGCCGACCTGACCTTCGATTTGGGGGATCACCCAGTCACCACCGTCGGTTCGGGCGTGCTCCCTATGCTTTGCACACCCACCATCTGCAGTGTAGCCGTTACCAAGACCCTCATCGATGACGGCGCCGGCCTCAACGTGCTCTCCGTGGAGGCTTTTAGCCTCCTTCACGTACCGCTTGAGTGGCTCCGCCCCAGCAAGCCCTTCTCCGGAGTCGGTGGCGGATCCTCCAACCTCGTGGGGCAGATACGTCTCCCTGTGACCTTCGGCACATGCGACAACTACCGCACCGAGCTAATCGACTTCGAGATCGCCCGCATCGACTTACGGTACAACACCATCCTCGGGTACCCGGTGCTGGCCCAATTCATGGTAGATACTCATCCTACCTACAACCTCATGAAGATGCCAAGGAGTAAGGGCATCCTCACCGTGGCCGGAGACACCAAGGAAGCCTTGGCGGCCCTCAAACTCGCCTTCAGGGCCATGGCGGCAGCTTGCCCGGCTGACAAGGCCGTACCCAGGACCAAGGGGGCTACGACGACCAAGAAGAAGCAGCTATTCACTCAAGGTCAAGCCAAGACGAAGCAGATACCGGCCGACGAGGACAGGGCCTCAGGCGCCACCTTTACTATAGGCGCCGACCTCGTCCTAGATCAAGAAAGGGAGCTGGTGGACTTCCTATGGGCGAACAAGGAAGTGTTCGCCTAGGAGCCTAAGTAGCTAGTTGGGGTCCTGAGAGGAGTGATTGAGCATCATTTGAGGGTATGCCCAACGTGCGCCCTGTGAAGCAGAGGGCGAGGCGATAGTCCACAGAGAAGCAGTCTTTCATCATTTAGGAAACCCGCAAGCTGGAGGCAGCAGGTGTCATTCGTGAGGTTCGGTACCTAGAGTGGCTGTCGAACCCGGTCGTCGTGCCGAAGAAAGGAGAGAAGGAGCACATGTGTGTCAACTTCACCAACCTCAACAAGGCTTTCCCTCAAGACCCATTCCCGCTGCCGCGCATCGACCAGATTGTCGACTCCACTGCCGAGTGTGATCTGCTATGTTTCCTGGATGCGTTCTCAGCCTACCACCAGATGAAGATGGCAGTGGAAGATGTGGAAAAAACAGCTTTCTTGACCCCGTGCGGGGTATACTGCTACACTTGCATGCCATTCGGACTATGCAACGTAGGAGCGACCTTCCAGCGGCTGATGCACATCGCCTTGGGGCGGCAGCTCGGGAGAAATGCTGAGGCCTATGTCGACAACATTGTGGTGAAGTATTGAGAGGCGAGAACTTTGATTCAGGACCTGGAGGAGACCTTCGCAAGCCTGCGCCAGGTGGACTGCGGCTCAACCCGGAGAAATGTGTGTTTGGTGTCCCTTTCGGCAAGCTTCTGGGCTTCCTCGTGTCCCACAAGGGGGTCGAGGCCAACCCGGAGAAGGTCGAGGCAATCGAAGACATAAGCCCACCACAAACCCTCAAGCAGATGCAGAAGCTTGCAGGCTGCGTGACTTCGCTGGGGCGCTTTATCTCCAAGTTAGGGGAGAGCGCCATGCCGTTCTTCAAGCTGATGAAGAAGAAGGATTCGTTCGAGTGGACCCCCGAGGCCGACCTGGCATTTCAAGACCTCAAGAGATACTTGACCAACCCGCCTTGATAGTCGCGCTTCGTCCTCTCAAGCCCTTGGTACTCTACCTATCTACCACACCCCACTCCGCCATCGCGGCGCTGGTGGCCCTCAGAGAGGAGCGCCAGGTCAAGGGCCACCAAATGGAGCTGCCAAGCCGGATGAGGCAGCAGAACACCAAGGCGATGCTCCTGAGACAGCGGCTGCCCCGGCTAGTCATCAAGCTGGGGATCCACAGGAAACACCTCACCCCCCGGGAGCCAAACACTCCGTCAGCTCTCCTACCCTCGTCGAGCACCCAGTGTACTTTGTCAGCACAGTGCTACGAGATGTGAGAGCACGATACCCCATGCCTCAGAAGCTCTTGCTCGCGCTCCTGGTTGTCGGATTTCGGGTTCCGGCAGACCCTTGAGGTTCGAACACTGGGGTGCGCGCGGAGATTTCGCCTTCTACCTACCTGCACCCCTCCACCTCGCTAAGATCTAAGCTATGGAAAGAACAGCACAAGAGACACAGGGTTTATACTGGTTTGGGCCACCGTTGTGGTGTAATACCCTACTCCAGTGTGTGGTGTGGTGGATTGCCTCTTGGGCTGATGATGATGAGCAATACAAGGAAGAACAGCCTCGCGAGGGTCTGTTCTTGGCTGGGGGGATGAACTGCTAGGAGGAGTTCAGTCACCCTTCTCTCTCTCTCTTCTCGATTCTCTCTCTGATTTCGATCCGATCTCCCCTCTCCCCTCTACCCTGTGGGTGGCTAGTCCTATTTATAGGCAAAGGCCCCGGGCCTCTTCCCAAATATTGAGCGGGAAGGGCACCAACAATTGGCCATTTTAAAGGGGAACATCTGGTACACTTATCCTGACTAAAGTTGGTCCTCGCTTGCCAAAGGCTCTGGCAGTGACGCTGGCTTGGGCTCCACAACGACTTCCTCCCTGCCGTTGGACTGGTCTTGGTCTCGTTGCACCGAAACGGGTGCCTTTGCTTGATGCTCTCGCCTGCGCTTGCTCCCTTTGCACCAAAGAGGAAAGGGGCACACTGCACGGCTGGCGCCCGCCTGGCGCCTTTGGTCGTCATGGCTTGTGCCACGGGCACCTCGTGAGGTACCCCGCCTTGATCTATCCGCCTCCACACGAGCCAGCCTGATGAGGCCGTGCCTGAGGAAGCTTCGTGTCGTCCGCCCCGCGAGGCTTGACCCCTCGTGAGGGTCTTGGGTCTGTGTTGATGAAGATGGGCCGTGCTGGGCCCCTCCTCGAGCCACGCCGCAGGCCGCAGGCAGGCAAGTCTGGGGACCCCCGTTCCCAGAACGCCGACAGTAGCCCCTGGGCCCAAGGCGCGCCCGGACTTGGCCGTGCAGGGAGGCGAAAGGGCAAGAGCGAAGCGCCGCGGGCCCTAAGAGCCTGCGGCCTTGGGTGCCGCGTGGCGGTTGATTGGACGTGGGCGTCTCCACTTCCCCATGGTGCCTCGGCAACTGCGCGGATTGGACAAGTCCCTGCTTGGGAGGTGGTGGCGGGTCTTCCCGCCGTCGCGCCTTGGTGAAGCACGAGAGGGAGTCTGCCTGAGCCCCGGAGGCAGCTCGAGTCTTCCCTGCAGGCCGGTGTGAGGCCAGCTGCGCCTGATTTGCTCTTTCTTTTCCTTTTTCCTGCGTAAAAAGACAGTAGCGTGGAGCCCCGCGGGGGCGTGTTTGGGTTATTGCTGTTAATCATCGCTTTGCTTCCGTTATCGTGCCTTCCGGCTACGTGCCCGCGCATGGATAGTTCCCGGCCCCAGCCGTGGGGGGCGACAGACCCAGGCCATGTGTTTGTGTCGCGGTGCCCGTGGGGCACGGACTGGAGGGGTGCTCCTGTAATGGACCCAGGTCGCGACAACTTTGAACGACTAGGACAGGAACACTCGCGAGGGCGCTCGGCTGCCCCCTCGTGAGGCCTTGCATAAGAGAAATCAAGGCAGGAGAGTGAAAAGTCGAAGAACCACAAGCCAAAGATGGCAACAGCTTCAATAAAACTTTGAATGAGAATGAACAAGCCAACTGCGGAAAGCAAATGAAAAAGCCGCGTCCGGCACCTAATCTAGTCTTCGACGTCTTCTCACCAGCGTGGAGCTAAGTGTTGTCACTGGGCGTGGGAGGGAGCCCCAGGGCCCAAGGCCGGTGCTCCTAAGACTCCGGGGCATGTACAGCCCCAACTCATTATTACGTGAGAGTGTCATGGGCGGCGAGCTTCACAGGCGTTGGCCTTCTTCACAGGCTCCGGGCCTTTCTTGGGGGAAGCAGGCTTCACGGGCATTTGCCCTCTTCACATGCTTCGGGCCTTTTCCAAAACGCGATAGCTTCACAGGCATTCGCCTTCTTCACAGGCTCTGGGCCTTTTCCAAAACGCGATAGCTTCACAGGCATTCGCCTTCTTCACAGGCTCTGGGCCTTTTCCAAAATGCGACAGCTTCACAGGCATTCGCCTTCTTCACAGGATCTGGGCTTTTTCCAAAATGCGACAGCTTCACAGGCATTCGCCTTCTTCACAGGCTTTGGGCCTTTTCCAAAACGTGACAGCTTCACAGGCATTTGCCTTCTTCACAGGCTCTGGGCCTTTTCCAAAAAGGATAATCTTCACAGGCATTTGCCTTCTTCACAGGCTCTGGGCCTTTTTAGGGGTAGAACCTTCGGAGGTGCTGGATGTTCCATGCGTTCTGGACCGGCACCCCCTCCTGAGTCTGCAAGCGCGCGGAGCCGGGCCTGGAAACATGAACAACCTTGAACGGGCCCTCCCACATGGGAGAGAGCTTGTGCAGTCCCTCCCTGGAGAGAACCCGCCTGAGAACGAGGTCTCCTACCTCGAGAGTTCTGGGGCGGATGTTGCGGCAGTGATATCGTCGCAGCGCTTGTTGGTACCTCGCCGCTCGCAGCGCGGCTTCTCGGCGATGTTCCTCCCCCAGCACGAGGTCCATCCCCCGCATGGCGTCCTGCTGCGCCTCGTCGAATGCCAGGACCCGCGCGGAGCGACATCTGACCTCGTGAGGGAGGACCGCTTCGGCTCCGTAGACCAGGAAGAACGGGGTCTCTCCAGTTGGCTTGGTCGCGGTTGTGCGGATGGACCACAACACGGATTGAAGCTCATCGTACCAACCTCTGCCACAAGCCTCCAGCTTCTTCTTGAACGTCCTGGTCTTGAGTCCCCTCAGGACCTCTGCGTTGGCTCACTCGGCCTGGCCGTTGCTTCGGGGTTGCGCCACCAAAGCGTAGCATATCTGCGTTCCAAGGTTAGCACAGTATGTTTTGAAGAGGTTACTGGTGAACCGTGAACCGTTGTCTGTGATGATGCGGTTCGGCACCCCGAACCGGCTCACGATGCCCTTGATGAACTTGACCGCGGAACCCGTGGGGATGGTGCGGACGGCCTCTACTTCAGCCCACTTGGTGAACTTGTCCACGGTGACGTAGAGGTAGCGGTAGCCCCCTGGCGCCCGAGGAAACGGGCCCAGGATGTCCAGCCCCCAGACTGCGAATGGCCACGAAAGGGGTATAGTCTGCAGGCCTCCTGCCGGCTGATGGATCTGCTTGGCGTGGAACTGGCAGGCCTCACAAGCTTTCAACAGTTCGACGGCATCATTGAGTGCAGTGGGCCAATAAAACCCACTGCGGAACGCCTTGCCGACGAGGGTCCGTGATGATGAATGATGTCCACAGTCTCCGTCGTGTATATCTTCTAGCAGTTCCTTTCCTTGCTCCCTGGAGATGCAGCGCAGGGATACATCGTTTGGTCGCTTCCGGTAGAGCTCTCCATCCTTGATGCAGTATGCCGTGGCCTGCCGTGCCACACGCTCCGGTTCCTCCTCCTTCTCCGGTAGGGTCCCTTGTGTTAAGTAACTCTGCAGCTCCGTGATCCAACACCCCTCCTAAGGTTCCATCGTCAGGAGCAGGCGTGCTCCTGAGGCCGGGCCACAGACCGGGGCTCCTGAGGCAGGTGGCTGGGGGAGCTCCTCCCGAGGCTGAGCCGTGTTTGACAATGACGGCAGGGCTGAGGGCTTGAAGAGCCGCTCCTCGAAGACGCCAGGCTCCTGAGGTAACTGCCTGGATGCCCGTTTGGCGATGTCGTCGGCCTCCTAATTGGTGCCACGGGGCACATGCTGCAACTCCAACCCCCAGAACTGCTTCTCCATCCTGCGGACCTCCGCAAGGTAGGCTTCCATGTGCTCATCTTTCAGCTCGTACACCTTGTTGGAGAAATTGACAAGGAGCTGCGAATCGCCCTTGATGGTGAGGCGTTTCACCCCCAGGGCAGCTCCGGCCTTCAAGCCTGCTATTAAACCTTCATACTCCGCTATGTTGTTGGAGACCTTTTCACCTTGCTGGAAACAGAGCTGTACAACATAGTAGAGCTTGTACTGAGTGGCGATATAAGCACCGCCCCAGCCCCAGCGCCATGCCTGGAGAACGCCCCATCGAAGTACATGACCCAGCCTTCTAGCGCCTCGCTTCCCGGGGAGAGGGACCGATCCTCGTCGGCCTTGAGGCCTGGTGCCTCCGTCCATTCTGCCACAAAATCCGCTAATGCTGCTCCCTTGATGACTCTGGTCATGCTGAATTCGAGCTGAAACACTTGCAGTTCTATGTTCCACTCAGTGACCCTTCCAGCTGAGTTAGGGCTCCTGAGCACTCTCTCCAGGGGGTATGATGAGACGACCTTGATGGGGTGACCCTGAAAATAGTGCCGCAGCTTGCGCGAGGCCACCAGTAGCGTGAGGAGGAGCTTCTGAGGCATGGGGTACCGTGCCCTCGCGTCCCGCAACACCGTGCTGACGAAGTACACTGGGTGCTCAACGAGGTTGGGTGCGTCAGTGCTGGTGGCGCCCTCTGGAGACCATGGCGCCTCCTGAGGTGATGAGGCCTCCTGAGGCTGGCCATCTGGGAGAGGGGCCTCTTCCGCCTCCGGTGCACTCCTCTGCGGCGGCTGATCCTCCTCAGCCGCGGTGGCGGTTTCTGTGGGCCTTCCTTGTTCCTGTTTTGCCTTGTCCCGGGCTGCTGCTGTGGTTTTGATTCGATGCTCCTGAGGGTCTGGCCCTCCTTGCCTTACTCCTTCTTGAGGGAAACGTGCTTCGAAACACGCCTCCATGTGGTGCCCAAGCGCCTCCCTCGTGACCTTAGCCAGGTCGGTGGCCCTCCAGGGGAGAGCCCCCGAGCCCTGCCTGAGGAGGGCGCCGGGCGCGCTTTCCTATGCGATGGAAGGAGGTTCCCCCTGGGCAGGCGCGGGCCCTGAGGGGCCTGCCTCCTGAGGGGCCGGGCCGGACGATGTCTTCTTCTTCTTGGGGGCGGTCTCAGGAAGCCTTCTGCTTCCGTGATCCGGGTCTTCCAGCGATGCGGCCTGAAAGGCTCGTTCCAGGGAACACACTGCGTCCTTCTCTTCACAGGGCACCGTGATGACTCCGCCACTTCCTGGCATCTTGAGGACGTTGTAGCCGTGGTGAGTTACGGCCATGAACTTGGCCAGCGCTGGGTACCCAAGGATGGCGTTGTACGGCAGGCGAACGTGAGCAACGTCGAAGTCGATGAGCTCGGTGCGGTAGTTGTCGCGTTCCAGGAAGGTGACAGGGAGGCGGACCTGCCCAATCGGGACCGTGGAGCCGTCGGTGACTCCGGAGAAAGGCTTGGTTGGCTGAAGCTGGTTGTAGGGCACTTGGAGATTGTTGAATGGTTCCACGGACAGGACGTTGAGCCCTGCCCCGCCATCGATGAGGGTCCTGGTAACCACCACGTTGCTGATGATTGGGGAACAAAGCATCGGGAGGACTCCGGCTGTGGCCGCACACTTGAGCTGATCTGCTGAGCTGAACGTGATGGCGCACGCCGACCACCTGAGAGGGCGCGTGGCTTCGAGCTTGGGGAGGATTGCATTCACTTCGCGGGCGAACTGCTTGAAGATGCATTGAGAGGCTGGGGCTTGAGCCCCGCCCAGGATGCAGGTGACCGCGTGCGGCTCCTGGAAGCCCCTAGCGCCCTCGTCCTGATGGCGGTCCTTGTTTCTCCTTGGCTGCGGCGGCAGCGGAGGGAGGCATGCGTTGCCTTGTGGGCGATCCTCGCGAGGCTGATCCCTCCAGTCTCCCTCGCGAGGCGGGTCTTGCCAGCGATCCTCGCGAGGTCGATCGCGCCACCCTTGGCGCGGGCAGTGGTCTTCCCAGCGTCCTGCGTTCCTTCCTCCTCCTCGACCATAGCCCCGGTCACCGCGGTCGGGGCGATGGCCGATCCTTCCTTCTTGCACAGCTCGGAGCTCTTGACATTCGTTGGTGTTGTGGGTGTGGAGGTCGTGGTACACACAGTACCGACTACCCTTGGAAGATTCGGGCTGATCTCTGCCTCGCTTGGTGTCTGGTTCTGCCGCGAGCACGACGGCCCCCTTGCGCTTCACATCCTTGGCCTTGGGCTTCTTCTCTTCTGGGTCTGTGGTAGGCAGCTTGAGGAGGGAGAGACGCCCTTCTTCAGCCCTGGCGCACTTGGTTGCCAAGTTGAACAACTCCAAGGAAGTGCACAGGTATTCATGCATCGCCAGCTCCTCCTTCATCTTGACGTCGCGCACGCCATCGGAGAAGGCTGAGATGATGGCCTCCTCAGTCACCTTGGGAATCTTGAGGCGTGCGTTGTTGAAGCGCTGGATGTACTTCTGCAGGGTCTCTCCGGGTTGTTTCTTGATGCGGTGCATGTCGCTCACGGCGGGTGGCCGGTCGCGAGTATCTTGGAAGTTGGCGATGAAGCGGGTGCGCATGTCGTCCCAGGAGGAGATCGTGCCTGGAGTCAGGTTCAGTAGCCAGGTGTGGGCCCATCCTTGAGCGCCATGGGAAACCAGTTCGCCATGACCTTCTCGTCTCCGTTGGCAGCTTCGATGCCCAGCTCATAGAGCTGGAGGAACTCCGCAGGGTCGGCCGTGCCGTCGTAACGAGGAGGCAGGTCTGGCTTGAACTTGCCGGGCCATGCGATGCTGCGTAGCTTGGTGGTGAAGGCACGGCAGCCTGCTGTGGCCACGGGAGGCCTTGGGTGACGGAGATCTTGGTCTTGCATGTCCCCACGCGCTGCAGCTGGGAGCAGCGCGGGGTCTTGACATGCGGGAGCAGGAGCATGGTCGCGACATGCTGGAGCAGGGAGCGCCCGGGCAGCTTCTTCCGGGCGAGGGACTTCTTGGCAGCTCTCCTCTTGCCACACTGGCACCTGACAGAGCGGGTTCCGCCCAGGGGCCACGCGCCTTGGAGCCATGGCGCCTTCTTGAGGAGGAGGCGGCTGGGGCGCCCCCGGAGCTTCGTCGCCCGCGCGGGGCGGGGTGCGGTGCAGCGGAACGGACGGCGCAGGAGAGCCCTCTGCGGCGCGGACAAGCTCGGTGACGCGGTGGAGCCATTCTTCGTAGACGTCGTCGACGAGACGGTAGCGCAGGAGCTTGTATGCCGTGATGAGCGCAGCTCGAGCCTCCATGGGTGCACGGAGCGCGCGGGACGAAGAACCAGCTGGGGTGAGCGAGGGAGTAGCGGTGCGGCCGTCTTGCCGCACGGACGGATGCTGAGACGACGCTTGCTGCTCGTCCCCCGCCGGGCGGGTGGCGGCGTTGACGGCAGGTGACGGGGAATGGCGAGGACGCCTGCCAACAGGAGCCGTCTGGGCGACGCAGGAAGCGAGAGCGGCCCGGCGCTCGGCGCGGGCCCGACGAGCGTCAGACATGGATGCGATGGTCGGAGGAGAACGGGGTGCTGGAAGACGAATTCCGGCGCACCCCTACCTGGCGCGCCAAATGTCGGATTTCGGGTTCCGGCAGACCCTTAAGGTTCGAACACTGGGGTGCGCGCAGAGATTTCGCCTTCTACCTACCTGCACCCCTCCGCCTCACTAAGATCTAAGCTATGGAAAGAACAGCACAAGAGACACAGGGTTTATACTGGTTCGGGCCATCGTTGTGGTGTAATACCCTACTCCAATGTGTGGTGTGGTGGATTGCCTCTTGGGCTGATGATGATGAGCAATACAAGGAAGGACAGCCTCGCGAGGGTCTGTTCTTGGCTGGGGGGATGAACTGCTAGGAGGAGTTCAGTCACCCTTCTCTCTCTCTCTCTCTTCTCGATTCTCTCCCTGATTTCGATCCGATCTCCCCTCTCCCCTCTACCCTGTGGGTGGCTAGTCCTATTTATAGGCAAAGGCCCTGGGCCTCTTCCCAAATATTGAGCGGGAAGGGCGCCAACAATTGGCCATTTTGAAGGGGAACATCTGGTACACTTATCCTGACTAAAGTTGGTCCTCGCCTGCCGAAGGCTCTGGCGGTGACGCTGGCTTGGGCTCCACAATGACTTCCTCCCTGCCGTTGGACTGGTCTTGGTCTCGTTGCACCGAAACGGGTGCCTTTGCTTGATGCTCTCGCCTGCGCTTGCTCCCTTTGAACCAAAGAGGAAAGGAGGACACTGCGTGGCTGGCGCCCGCCTGGCGCCTTTGGTCGTCATGGCTTGCGTCACGGGCACCTCGTGAGGTACCCCCCGCCTTGATCTCTTCGCCTCCTCGCGAGCCAGCCTGATGAGGTCGTGCCTGAGGAAGCTCCATGTCGTCTGCCCAGCGAGGCTTGACCCCTCGCGAGGGTCTTGGGTCTGTGTTGATGAAGATGGGCCGTGCTGGGCCCCTCCTCGAGCCACGCCGCAGGCCGCAGGCAGGCAAGTCTGGGGACCCCCATTCCTAGAACGCCGACACTGGTGGCCTCGCAAAAGCTGCGCCACTACTTCCAGGGTCACCCCATCAAGGTCATCTCAGCTTACCCGTTGGACAAAGTGCTCAGGAGCCCCAATGCTGTGGGAAGGGTCGCCGAATGGAACATCAAGCTGCAAGCATTTGACTTGGAGTTCAGCACAACCAGGGTCATCAAGGGGGTTGCACTCGCCGACTTTGTGGCAGAATGGACCGACACCCCGGAGCTCGAAGCAGGCGAGAACCGATCCCTCTCGCCAGGGAGTGAAGCGCCGGATGGCTGGGTCATGTACTTCGATGGCGCATTCACACGCCGGGGCACGGGGCCTGGAGCCATGCTCATCTCGCCCACTCAGGACAAACTTTGCTACGCTATGCAGCTCTACTTCCAGCAGGGCGAGAAGGTCTCCAACAACATCGCAGAGTACGAGGGCCTCATCGCCGGCCTCAAGGCTGCGGTGGCCCTGGAGGTGAAACGCCTCACCATCAAGGGAGACTCGCATCTCCTCATCAACTTCTCCAACAAGGTGTACGAGCCAAAGGATGAGCACATGGAGGCATACCTCGCGGAGGTACGCAAAATGGAGAAGCAGTTCCTGGGCCTGGAGCTACAGCATGTGCCTCATGGCACCAACAAGGAGGCCAACGACATCGCCAAAAGAGCATCCAAGCGGCTACCCCAAGATCCTGGTGTCTTTGAAGCACAGCTCTTCAAGCCTTCGGCAGCACCTCCGCCTGCGGAACTGATGTCTACTACACAACCTTCTTCTTGTAGACGTTGTTGGGCCTCCAAGTGCAGAGGTTTGTAGGACAGTAGCAAATTTCTCTCAAGTGGATGACCTAAGGTTTATCAATCTGTAGGAGGCGTAGGATGAAGATGGTCTCTCTCAAGCAACCCTGCAACCAAATAACAAAGAGTCACTTGTGTCCCCAACACACCCAATACAATGGTAAATTATATAGGTGCACTAGTTCAGCGAAGAGATGGTGATACAAGTGCAATATGGATGGTAGATATAGGTTTTTGTAATCTGAAAATAGAAAAACAGCATGGTAACTAATGGTAAAAGTGAGCACAAACGGTATTGCAATGCTAGGACATAAGGCCTAGGGTTCATACTTTCGCTAGTGCAAGTTCCCTCAACAATAATAACATAATTGGATCACATAACTATCCCTCAACATGCAACAAAGAGTCACTTCAAAGTCACTAATAGTGGAGAACGAACGAAGAGATTATGGTAGGTTACGAAACCACCTCAAAGTTATTCTTTCTAATCAATCCGTTGGGCTATTCCTATAAGTATCACAAACAGCCCTAGAGTTCGTACTAGAATAACACCTTAAGACACAAATCAACCAAAACCCTAATGTCACCTAGATACTCCAATGTCACCTCAAGTATCCGTGGGCATGATTATACGATATGCATCACAGAATCTTAGATTCATCTATTCAACCAACACATAGAACCTCAAAGAGTGCCCCAAAGTTTCTACCAGAGAATCACGACGAAAACGTGTGCCAACCCCTATGCATAGGTTCATGGGCGGAACCCACAAGTTGATCACCAAAACATACATCAAGTGAATCCCGTGATATCCCATTGTCACCACAGATACGCACGGCAAGACATACATCAATTGTTCTCAAATCTTTAAAGACTCAATCCGATAAAATAACTTCAAAGGGGAAACTCAATCCATTACAAGAGAGTAGAGTGGGGAAGAAACATCATAGGATCCAACTATAATAGCAAAGCTCGCGATACATCAAGATCATACCACCTCAAGAACACGAGAGAGAGAGAGCGAGAGAGAGAGAGAGGGAGAGAGATCAAACACATAGCTACTGATACATACCCTCAGCCCCGAGGGAGAACTACTCCCTCCTCGTCATGGAGAGAACCGGGATGATGAAGATAGCCACCGGAGAGGGATTGCCCCCTCCGGTAGGGTGCCGGAATGGGTCTAGATTGGTTTTCGGTGGCTACGGAGGCTTCTGGCGGCGGAACTCCCGATCTATTGTGCTCCCCGGTCGTTTTAGGGTATATGGAGATATATAGGCGGAAGAAGTATGTCAGGGGAGCCACGAGGGGCCCACGAGGGTGGAGGGCGCGCCTAGGGGGTGGGCGCGCCCCCCTGCCTCGTGGCTTCCTCGTTGCTTCCCTTACGTGGACTCCAAGTCTCCCGGGTTGCTTTCCTTCCAAAAATAAGTTCTGTGAAGTTTCAGGTTAATTGGACTCCGTTTGATTTTCCTTTTCTGTGATATTCTAAAACAAGGAAAAAACAGAAACTGGCACTGGGCTCTGGGTTAATAGGTTAGTCCCAAAAATCATATAAAATAGCATATAAATGCATATAAAACATCCGAGGTTGATAATATAATAGCATGGAACAATCAAAAATTATAGATACATTGGAGACGTATCAGCATCCCCAAGCTTAATTCCTGCTCGTCCTCGAGTAGGTAAATGATAAAAACAGAATTTTTGATGTGGAATGCTACCTAACATATTTATCATGTATTTCTCTTTATTGTAGCAGGAATATTCAGATCCATAAGATTCAAGACAAAAGTTTAATATTGACATAAAAATAATAATACTTCAAGCATAATAACAAAGTAATCATGTCTTCTCAAGATAACATGGCCAAAGAAAGCTATCCCTGCAAAATCATATAGTCTGGCTATGCTCCATCTTCACCACACAAAATATTTAAATCATGCACAACCGCGATGACAAGCCAAGCAATTGTTTCATACTTTTTATGTTCTCAAACTTTTTCAATCTTCACGCAATACATGAGCGTGAGCCATGGATATAGCACTATAGGTGGAATAGAATGGTGGTTGTGGAGAATCAAAAAGGGAGAAGATAGTCTCACAACAACTAGGCGTATCAATGGGCTATGGAGATGCCCATCAATAGATATCAATGTGAGTGAGTAGGGATTGCCATGCAACGGATGCACTAGAGCTATAAGTGTATGAAAGCTCAACAAAAAGAACTAAGTAGGTGTGCATCCAACTCGCTTTCTCACGAAGACCTAGGGCATTTTGAGGAAGCCCATCATTGGAATATACAAGCCAAGTTATATAATGAAAGATTCCCACTAGTATATGAAAGTGACAACATAGGAGACTCTCTATCATGAAGATCATGGTGCTACTTTGAAGCACAAGTGTGGTAAAAGGATAGTAGCATTGTCCCTTCTCTCTTTTTCTCTCATGTTATTTATTATTATTATTATTATTATTATTATTATTATTATTATTATTATTATTATTATTATTATTATTATTATTATTATTATTATTATTTGGGCCTTTTATCTTCTTTTTATGGCCTTTTTTTTCTTTTTTCTTTTATTTTTCGTCCGGAGTCTCATCCCGACTTATGGGGGAATCATGGTCTCCATCATCCTTTCCTTACTGGGACAATGCTCTAATAATGATGATCATCACACTTTTATTTACTTACAACTCATGAATTACAACTTGATACTTAGAACAAGATATGACTCTATATGAATGCCTCCGGCGGTGTACCGGGATGTGCAATGATGCATGAGTGACATGTATGAAAGAATTATGAACGGTGGCTTTGCCACAAATACGATGTCAACTACATGATCACGCAAAGCAATATGACAATGATGAAGCGTGTCATAATAAACAGAACGGTGGAAAGTTGCATGGCAATATATCTCAGAATGGCTATGGAAATGCCATAATAGGTAGGTATGGTGGCTGTTTTGAGGAAGATATATGGTGGGTTTATGGTACCGGCGAAAGTTGCGCGGTACTAGAGAGGCTAGCAATGGTGGAAGGGTGAGAGTGCGTATAATCCATGGACTCAACATTAGTCATAAAGAACTCACATACTTATTGCAAAAATCTATTAGTTATCGAAACAAAGTACTACACGCATGCTCCTAGGGGTATATATTGGTAGGAAAAGGCCATCGCTCGTCCCCGACCGCCACTCATAAGGAAGGCAATCAATAAATAAATCATGCTCTGACTTCATCACATAACGGTTCACCATAGGTGAATGCTACGGGAATCACAAACTTAAACACAAGTATTTCTAAAATTCACAACTACTCAACTAGCATGACTCTAATATCACCATCTTCATATCTCAAAACAATTATCAAGTATCAAACTTCTCGTAGTATTCAATGCACTCTATATGAAAGTTTTTATTATACCCTCTTGGATGCCCATCATATCAGGACTAAATTCATAACCAAAGAAAATTACCATGCTGTTTAGGACTCTCAAAATAATATAAGTGAAGCATGAGAGATCAATTATTTCTATAAAATAAAACCACCACCATGCTCTAAAAAGATATAAGTGAAGCACTAGAGCAACAACAAACTACTCCGAAAGATACAAGTGAAGATCAATGAGTAGTTGAATAATTATGCAACTATATGAAGACTATCAAACATTTAATAATTTCAGATCTTGATACTTTATTCAAAAAGCAAGAAAAACAAAATTAAAATAAAATGAGGCTCCAAGCAAAACACATATCATGTGGTAAATAAAAATATAGCTCCAAGTAAAGTTACCGATGAACAAAGACGAAAGAGGGGATGCCTTCCAGGGCATCCCCAAGCTTAGGCTTTTCGGTGTCCTTGGATATTACCTTGGGGTGCCTTGGGCATCCCCAAGCTTAGGCTCTTGCCACTCCTTGTTCCATAATCCATCGAATCTTTACCCAAAACTTGAAAACTTCACAACACAAAACTTAACAGAAAACTCGTAAGCTCCGTTAGTATAAGAAAATAAATCACCACTTAGGTACTGTTGTGAACTCATTCTAAATTCATATTGGTGTAATATCTACTGTATTCCAACTTATCTATGGTTCATACCCTCCGATACTACTCATAGATTCGTCAAAATAAGCAAACAACACATCGAAAACAGAATCTGTCAAAAACAGAACAGTCTGTAGTAATCTGGATCAAACGTATACTTCTGGAACTCATACAATTCTCAAATAAATTTGTGGACCTGACTAATTTGTCTATTAATCATCTGCAAAAATAATTAACTCAATAGCACTCTCCAAATAAAAATGGCAGCAATTCTCGTGAGCGCTAAAATTTCTGTTTTTTATAGCAAGATTAAAAAGACTTTCCCCAAGTCTTCCCAACGGTTCTACTTGGCACAAACACTAATTAAACACAAAAAAACACAACCAAAACATAGGCTAGATAAATTATTTATTACTAAACAGGAGCAAAAAGCAAGGAACAAAAATAAAGTTGGGTTGCCTCCCAACAAGCGCTATCGTTTAACGCCCCTAGCTAGGCATGATGATTTCAATGATGCTCACATAAAAGATAAGAATTGAAATATAAAGAGAGCATCATGAAGAATATAACTAGCACATTTAAGTCTAACCCACTTCCTATGCATAGGGATTTTGTGAGCAAACAACTTGTGGGAACAAGAATCAACTATGCATAGGGATATTATTGCAATTCCTACAAGCATAAGTTCCTCCCTCATAATAATTTTCAGTAGCATCATGAATGAATTCAACAATATAACCAACACCTAAAGCATTCTTTTCATGATCTACAAGCATAGAAATTTTATTACTCTCCACACAAGCAAAATTCTTCTCATGAATAATAGTGGGAGCAAACTCAACAAAACAATTATCAAGTGTTCTCAAATCTTTAAAGGCCCAATCTGATAAAATAACTTCAAAGGGGAAACTCAATCCATTACAAGAGAGTAGAGGGGGAAGAAACATCATAGGATCCAACTATAATAGCAAAGCTCACGATACATCAAGATCGTACCACCTCAAGAACATGAGAGAGAGAGAGAGAGAGAGAGAGAGAGAGAGATCAAACACATAGCTACTAATATATACCCTCAGCCCCGAGGGAGAACTACTCCCTCCTCGTCATGGAGAGCACCGGGATGATGAAGATAGCCACCGAAGAGGGATTTCCCCCTCCGCCCGGGTGCCGGAACGGGTCTAGATTGGTTTTCGGTGGCTACGGAGGCTTGTGGTGGCGGAACTCCCGATCTATTGTGCTCCCCGATCGTTTTAGGGTATATGGAGATAGATAGGCGGAAGAAGTACGCCAGGGGAGCCACGAGGGGCCCACGAGGGTGGAGGGCGCGCCCAGGGGGGTGGGCGCGCCCCCCTGCCTCGTGGCTTCCTCGTTGCTTTCCTTACGTGGACTCCAAGTCTCCCGGGTTGCTTTCCTTCCAAAAATAAGTTCCGTGAAGTTTCAGGTCAATTAGACTCCGTTTGATTTTCCTTTTCCGCGATACTCTAAAACAAGGAAAAAATAGAAACTGGCACTAGGCTCTGGGTTAATAGGTTAGTCCCAAAAATCACATAAAATAGCATATAAATGCATATAAAACATCCAAGGTTGATAATATAATAGCATGGAACAATCAAAAATTATAGATACGTTGGAGATGTATCAGGAACCGGCGCCACCTCAGAAGGAACTCCCCCAGCCACCAGCCTCCGGAGCCCCCGCCTGCGGCCCGACCTCAGGAGCGCGCCTCCTCTTAGCGCTCGAGCCTCAGGAGGGATGCTGGATCGAGGAGTTCAAGGCATACCTAACCCAAGGCACATTGCTGGAGAAGGAAGAAGACACAGAGCGTGTGGCTCGGCAGGCTACGGCGTACTGCATTCAGGATGGTGAGCTATACAGGAAGCGGCCAAATGAAGTTTCTCTATGATGCATTTCCAGGGAACAGGGGAATGAGCAACTAGCTGGCATACATGGCGGAGACTGTGGGCACGACTTGTTGCCGCGCACCCTAGTCGGCAAGGCTTTCTGCAACGGCTTCTACTGGCCCACGACACTCAATGACGTGGCCGAGCTGGTGAAATCCCGCGAGGCCTGCCAATTCCATGCCAAGCAGATCCACCAGCTAGCTCAGGGCCTCCAGACTATCCCGCTCTCATGGTCGTTCGCGGTCTGGGGGCTGGATATCCTGGGCCCATTCCCTCGAGCGCTTGGAGCGCCATCGACAAATTCACCAAGTGGGAGGAAGTGGAAGCCGTCCGCACCATCCCAGCCGGGTCAGCAGTCAAGTTCATCAAGGGCCTCGTAAGCCGATTTGGGGTCCCTAATCGCATCATCACCGGTAACAGCTCACAGTTCACTAGCAATCTCTTCAAAACATATTGTGCTAACCTTGGAACGTAGATCTGCTATGCCTCCGTGGCGCACCCCAGGAGCAACTGCCAGGCTGAACGCGCCAACGTGGAAGTCCTGAGGGCTATCAAGACTAGGACCTTCAAGAAGAAGCTCGAGACCTGTGGCAGGGGCTGGCACGACGAGCTCCAGTCCGTGTTGTGGTCCATCCCCGCCACAGCCACCAGGCCGACAGGTGAGACCTCGTTCTTCCTCGTCTACGGAGCAGAAGCAGTTCTCCCACACGAGGTCAGGCATCGCTCCACGCGGGTCCTGGTGTTTGATGAAATGCAGCAGGACGCCATGCGGTGGATGGACCTCATGCTGGGGGAGGAACGCCGCCGTGAAGCCTCGCTCCGAGCTGCGAGGTACCAGCAGGCGCTGCGGCGGTACCACTGCCGCATCGTCCGCTCCAGGACGCTCGAGGTGGGTGATCTTGTCCTGAGGCAGGTGCTCTCCAGGGAAGGGTTGCACAAGCTCTCACCCATGTGGGAGGGCCCGTTTTGGGTCGCCCATGTCTCGAGGCCTGGCGCCGCACGCGTGGAGACGCAGGACGGGATCCCCATCCAGAACGCCTGGAACATCCAGCACCTCTGGAAGTTCTACCCATGAAGCAAGGCCCGGTGCCTGTGAAGCAAGGCCCATCGCCTGTGAAGATCTCCGCTCGTGACACTCTCACGTAATAATGAGTGGGGTTGTACACGCCCCGGAGTCTGAGGAGTGCCGCCCTCAGGCCTCGGGGGCTCCCTCCCACATCCTAGTGGCAGCACTTAGCTTCGCGCTAGTGAGAAGACAAGAAGACTAGACTAGGTGCCGGACGCTGCTTTTCATTTGCTTTCCGCAGTTGGCTTGCCACTCTTTAGTGAGAAATTGCTTTCTGGTGTTCCTTGCTGGCCTGGTTCCATTGCCTTTTTGCCTCCTTTTCTGCCCTCGGTTCCTCGTTTTTTGACATGTACTCTCCCTCGCATGCCTCGCGAGGGGGCTGGACAGGTGCCCTCGTGAGCGTTTTCCTGTTCTTCGCAAGGCACCCTCGCTCGAGCTCGCAAGCTGGCGCACCCCTCTCAATCCGTGCCCCCCGGGTACCGTGATGCGAAGCACTGGGACATGGTCGATGGCGCATGCAACCAGGATTCGGAAGAATAAGAATTTACTAACAAATTTTTGCAGTTCCTAGATGCCTTCCGAGCACAGGAGGCCTCGCCAGGCACTAGGCAATGCGCGCCTCACGAGGCGGATACTACTTCAAGCGCAACAAGCTAAGTTATTCCTACGCGCGTACATAAAACGTTGACACTTCAACACGACACAAGAGCGATAAACATAGCACAGCCACTTAGAAATCATAGTTGTTGCACGCCCCGGCGGGGCCCCATACTTGTCTCTCTCTTAATGCAAGAAGGAAAAGAAGAATGAAACAAAAGTGGCACGTGCTCCCGCGGCAGGTCGCGAGGATGGGCCCATGCTCGTCCAGCTACGGCGGCTCCTCTTTCGACAGCAGCTCCAGCAGTGGCGGCTACGACCAGCCGCCACGCCATCGCGCCCGCTTCAAAGGTGGCAGCGGGTTGTCATGTCGCCGCGCTCCATGAAGCGCAAGGAGGGGTCCGGCTGAACCCAGGAGAGCGCCAAGGGCCCGTCCTCGCGACCTGCCGCGGGAGCACGTCCCACTTTTGTTTCGTTCTTCCTTTCCTTCCTGCATTAGAGAGAGACAAGTATGGGGCCCTGCTAGGGCGTGCAATAATTATGATTTCTAAGTGGATGTGCTATGTTTATCATTCTGATGTTATGTTGCAGCATCATGTTTTATGTATGCGCGTAGAATGACTTAGCACGATGCACCTGAAGTAGGTTTCCCCCCGCGAGACGCGCATTCCCCAGTGCCTGACGAGGCCTCATATGCCCGGAAGGCGCCTGAGAACTGCAAAAAATTCGTTAGGGAATCCTTATTCTTCCGGACCCTGGTCGTAGGCACTGCCGGCCATAACACAGTGCTTCGCATCACGATACCCAGGGGGCACGGATTGAGAGGGAAGCGCTAGCTCTTGAGCTCGAGCGAGGGTGCCTTGCAAAAGACAAGAAAATGAAAACACTCACGAGGCGTGATGACCCACAAGTATAGGGGATCTATCATAGTCCTTTCAATAAGTAAGAGTGTCGAACCCAACAAGGAGCAGAAGGAAATGATAAGCGGTTTTCAGCAAGGTATTCTCTGCAAACTGAAATTATCAGTAACAGATAGTTTTGTGATAAGGTAATTAGTAACAAGTAGGAAGTAATAAAAGTAAATAAGGTGCAGCGAGATGGCCCAATCCTTTTTGTAGCAAAGGACAAGCTGATACGTCTCCAATGTATCTATAATTTTTGATTGCTCCATGCTATATTATCTACTGTTTTGGACTATATTGGGCTTTATTTTCCACTTTTATATTATTTTTGGGACTAACCTATTAACCGGAGGCCCAGCCCAGAATTGCTGTTTTTTGCCTATTTCAGTGTTTCAGATAAACGGAATATCAAATGGAGTCCAAACGGAATAAAATCTTCGGGAACGTGATTTTCTCACCGAATGTGATCCAGGAGACTTGGACCCTGCTCCAAGGAACAAAAGAGGCGGTCACGAGGGTGGGCCCCCCCCTAGGGCGCGCCCCCTGCCTCGTGGGCCCCTCGTTGCTCCTCCAGCGTACTTCTTCCTCCTATATATACACACGTACCCCCAAATGATCAGAAGAGGAGCCAAAAACCTAATTCCACCGCCGCAACTTTTTGTATCCACGAGATCCCATCTTGGGGCCTGTTTCGGAGCTCCGCCGGAAGAGGGCCGTCATCACGGAGGGCTTCTACATCATCCTAGCCCCTCCGATGAAGTGTGAGTAGTTTACCTCAGACCTTCGGGTCCATTGTTAGTAGCTAGATGGCTTCTTCTCTCTCTTTGAATCTCAATACAAAGTTCTCTCCCTCTCTTGTGGAGATCTATTCGATGTAATCTTCTTTTTGCGGTGTGTTTGTTGAGACTGATGAATTGTGGGTTTATGATCAAGTCTATCTATGAATAATATTTGAATCTTCTCTGAATTCTTTTATGTATGATTGGTTATCTTTGCAAGTCTCTTCGAATTATCTGTTTGGTTTGGCCAACTAGATTGGTAGTTCTTGCCATGGGAGAAGTGCTTAGCTTTGGGTTCGATCTTGCGGTGTCCTTACCCAGTGATAGAAGGGGCAGCAAGGCACGTATTGTATCGTTGCCATCGAGGATAACAAGATGGGGTTTATTTCATATTGCATGAATTTATCTCTCTACATCATGTCATCTTGCTTAAGGCGTTACTCTGTTTTTAACTTAATACTCTAGATGCATGCTAGATAGCGGTCGATGAGTGGAGTAATAGTAGTAGATGCAGAATCATTTTGATCTACTTGTCACGGACGTGATGCCTATATACATGATCATGCCTAGATATTCTCATAACTATGATCAATTTTGTCAATTGCTCAACAGTAATTTGTTCACCCACCATAGAATACTTATGCTCTTGAGAGAAGCCACTAGTGAAACCTATGGCCCCCAGGTCTATTCTCATCATATCAATCTCCATTACTTTAATCTTGCTTTGCTTTTTACTTTGCCTTTACTTTTTACTTTGCATCTTTATACCAAAAATACCAAAAAAAATTATATCTATCTGATCTCACTCTAGTAAGTGACCGTGAAGGGCTTGACAACCCCTAATCGCGTTGGTTGCGAGTAGCTATCGCTATGTGCAGCTACGAGGGACTTGAGCATGGGCTCCTACTGGATTGATACCTTGTTTCTCAAAAACTGAGGGAAATACTTACGCTACTCTGCTGCATCATCCCTTCCTCTTCGGGGAAAACCAAGGCGAGCTCAAGACGTAGCAAGAAGGATTTCTGGCACCGTTGCCGGGGAGTCTACACAAAAAGTCAACATACCAAATACCCATCACAATCCCTATCTCTCACATTACATTATTTGCCATTTGCCTCTCATTTTCCTCTCCCCCCAATTCACCCTTGCCATTTTATTTGCCCTCTCTCTCCCTATCCTCCCTCTCTATTTGCCTCTTTTCCCTCGCCATGTCAGAACTAAAAAGAGTTGGGGGTTCTCTCCCAAGTTCTAGTGCTTTAGACAATCCTGCTATCTTATCTAAACTCATAAATTGAAATGCTATAGAACAACTTACCGGAGTTATCAATGAGAGCGTTAGTAATTTTGATGAAGATGATTCTGGAATTTCTCGTTATTTACTTGATGAATCTTTGAAAGATGCTTGGGATAGGCTGTTAAGGATCCGGGCTAGCTATGTACCCCAATATCAAATTGAGGTTTACTTGAAAAGCTTTTATGTTGGGATACCCGCTTCGTTCAAACAAGTATTAGATTCTATTTTCGAGGGGGGTTTCCTTGAAGGGGACCCCATAGATACCTATGAGAGGATGAAAACTATATTTGGGCATCCCATTAATGAGAAAACTGAAATTACATCTCCCTTGCTTTCTTACCAAAACGAATCTATTAAAGAGATAAAAGCTAGCCTAGATGCCAATTTCCGCAACATTCTTAATCTTTCTTCTACCATTAATGGACATGTGCTCTGTCAAAATAGGAAGATTAATTCCATAGATAACAAGCTTGCTCTCTTTTCCCCAAAACCAAAGATGGTAATACCTAGATCTATCCTCGCTTTTATGCCTAGCTAGGGGCGTTAAACGATAGCGCTTGTTGGGAGGCAACCCAATTTTATTTTTATTCATTGCCTTTTGCTCCTGCTTAGTAATAAATAAATTATTTAGCCTCTGTTTTGGTTGTGTTTTTTGTGTTTAATTAGTGTTTGTGCCAAGTAGAACCGTTGGGAAGACTTGGAGAAAGTCTTGTTGAACTTGCTGTAAAAAATAGAAACTTTAGCGCTCACGAGAACTGCTGTCATTTTTATTTGGAGAGTGCTATTTAGTTAATTCTTTTTGAAGATGATTAATAGATAAATTCCTCACGTCCATCAATTTATTTTAGAGACTGTTCTGTTTTTGACAGATTTTGTTTTTCGTGTGTTGTTTGCTTATTTTGATGAATCTATGGCTAGTAAAATAGTTTATAATCCATAGAGAAGTTGGAATACAGTAGGTTTAACACCAATATAAATAAATAATGAGTTCATTATAGTACCTTGAAGTGGTCTTTTGTATTCTTTCGCTAATGGAGCTCACGAGTTTTCTATTTTGAGTTTTGTGTTGTGAAGTTTTCAAGTTTTGGGTGAATTCTTTTGATGGATCATGGAACAAGGAGTGGCAAGAGCCTAAGCTTGGGGATGCCCATGGCACCCCCAAGATAATCCAAGGACACCAAGAAGTCAAAGCTTGGGGATGCGCCGGAAGGCATCCCCTCTTTCATCCACTTCCATCGGTAATTTACTTGGAGCTATATTTTTATTCACCAACATGATATGTGTTTTGCTTGGAGCGTCTTGTATTATTGTGTCTTTTTGTCTTAGTATGCCACAATCATCCTTGCTGTACACACCTTTTGAGAGAGCCATACATGAATTAAAATTTGATAGAATACTCTATGTGCTTCACTTATATCTTTTGAGCTAAGTAGTTTTGCTCTGTGTGCTTCACTTATATCTTTTGAGCATTATAATTTTGCTCTATGTGCTTCACTTAGATCTTTTAGAGCATGGTGGTGGATTTGTTTTAAAGAAACTATTGATCTCTCATGCTTCACTTAAATTATTTTGAGACTCTCTTAATAGCATGGTAATTTGCTTAATAATAATATGCTTGGTATTCAAGATTTGTGAAACTTTCTTTTGAGTGTGTTGAATACTAAGAAAAGAATGAAGCATGATAATTGTTTTGAGATATGGAGGTGATAATATTAAAGTCATGCTAGTTGAGTAGTTGTGAATTTAAAGAATACTTGTGTTAAAGTTTGTGATTCCCGTAGCATGCACGTATGGTGAACCATTATGTGATGAAGTCGGAGCATGATTTATTTATTGATTGTCTTCCTTATGAGTGGCGGTCGGGGATGAGCGATGGTCTTTTCCTACCAATCTATCCCCCTAGGAGCATGCGCGTAATACTTTGCTTTGATAACTTCTAGATTTTTGCAGTAAGTATATGAGTTCTTTATGACTAACGTTGAGTCCATGGATTATACGCTCTCACCCTTCCACCTTTGCTAGCCTCTCTAATACCGCACACCTTTCGCTGGTATCATACACCTACCATATACCTTCCTCAAAACAGCCGCCATACCTACCTATTATGGCATTTCCATATCCATTCTAAGATATATTGCCATGCAACTTTCCACCGTTCCGTTCATGACACATTTATCATTGTCATATTGCATATCCCGGTACACCGCCGGATGCATTCACATAGAGTCATATTTTGTTCTAAGTATCGAGTTGTAATTGTTGAGTTATAAGAAAAATAAAAGTGTGATGATCATCATTATTAGAGCATTGTCCCAGTGAGGAAAGAATGATGGAGACTATGATTCCCCCATAAGTCGGGATGAGACTCCGGACGAGAAAAAAGAGGCCAAAGAACCCAAATAAAAAGAGGCCATAAAAAAGGCCCAAATAAAAAAATGATGAGAGAAAAAGAGAGAAGGGACAATGTTACTATCCTTTTACCACACTTGTGCTTCAAAGTAGCACCATGATCTTCATAGTAGAGAGTCTCTCATGTTATCACTTTCATATACTAGTGGGAATTTTTCATTATTGAACTTGGCTTGTATATTCCAATGATGGGCTTCCTCAAAATTTCCCTAGGTCTTCATGAGCAAGCAAGTTGGATGCACACCCACTTAGTTTCTTTTTGAGCTTTCATATACTTATAGCTCTAGTGCATCCGTTTCATGGTAATCCCTACTCACTCACATTGATATCTATTGATGGGAATCTCCATAGCCCGTTGATACGCCTAGTTGATGTGAGACCATCTTATCCTTTTTGTCTTCTCCACAACCACCATTCTATTCCACCTATAGTGCTATATCCATGGCTCACGCTCATGTATTGCGTGAAGATTGAAAAAGTTTTGAAAAATTTAGAGTATGAAACAATTGCTTGGCTTGTCATCGGGTTTGTGCATGATTTAAATACTTTGTGTGGTGAAGATGGAGCATAGCCAGTCTATATGATTTTGTAGGGATAACTTTCTTTGGCCTTGTTATTTTGAGAAGACATAATTGCTTTGTTAGTATGCTTGAAGTATTATCATTTTTTATGTCAATATAAACTTTTGTCTTGAATCTTTCTAATCTGAATATTCAGACCACAATTAAGAAGATTTACATTGAAATTATGCCAAGTAGCACTCCACATCAAAAATTCTCGTTTTATCATTTACCTACTCGAGGACGAGCAAGAATTAAGCTTGGGGATGCCTGATACGTCTCCAACGTATCTATAATTTTTGATTGCTCCATGCTATGTTATCTATTGTTTTGGACTATATTGGGCTTTATTTTCCACTTTTATATTATTTTTGGGACTAACCTATTAACCGGAGGCCCAGCCCAGAATTGGTGTTTTTTGCCTATTTCAGTGTTTCAGATAAACGGAATATCAAACGGAGTCCAAACGGAATAAAATCTTCGGGAACGTGATTTTCTCACCGAACGTGATCCAGGAGACTTGGACCCTCCTCCAAGGAACAAAAGAGGCGGTCACGAGGGTGGGGGGCGCCCCCCTAGGGTGCGCCCCCTGCCTCGTGGGCCCCTCGTTGCTCCTCCGGCATACTTCTTCCTCCTATATATACACACATACCCCCAAACTATCAGAATAGGAGCCAAAAACCTAATTCCACCGCCGCAACTTTCTGTATCCACAAGATCCCATCTCGGGGTCTGTTCCGGAGCTCCGCCAGAAGAGGGTCGTCATCACGGAGGGCTTCTACATCATCATAGCCTCTCCGATGAAGAGTGAGTAGTTTACCTCAGACCTTCGGGTCCATAGTTAGTAGCTAGATGGCTTCTTCTCTCTCTTAGAATCTCAATACAAAGTTCTCCCCCTCTCTTGTGGAGATCTATTCGATGTAATCTTCTTTTTGTGGTGAGTTTGTTGAGACCGATGAATTGTGGGTTTATGATCAAGTCTATCTATGAATAATATTTGAATCTTATCTGAATTCTTTTATGTATGATTGGTTATATTTGCAAGTCTCTTCGAATTATCTGTTTGGTTTGGCCAACTAGATTGGTAGTTCTTGCCATGGGAGAAGTGCTTAGCTTTGGGTTCGATCTTGCGGTGTCCTTACCCAGTGACAGAAGGGGCAGCAAGGCACGTATTGTATCGTTGCCATCGAGGATAACAAGATGGGGTTTATTTCATATTGCATGAATTTATCTCTCTACATCATGTCATCCTGCTTAAGGCGTTACTCTGTTTTTAACTTAATACTCTAGATGCATGCTGGATAGCGGTCGATGAGTGGAGTAATAGTAGTAGATGCAGAATCGTTTTGATCTACTTGTCACGGACGTGATGCCTATATACATGATCATGCCTAGATATTCTCATAACTATGCTCAATTCTGTCAATTGCTCAACAGTAATTTGTTCACCCACGTAGAATACTTATGCTCTTGAGAGAAGCCACTAGTGAAACCTATGGCCCCCGGGTCTATTCTCATCATTTCAATCTACATTACTTTAATCTTGCTTTGCTTTTTACTTTGCCTTTACTTTTTACTTTGCATCTTTATACCAAAAATACCAAAAAATATTATATCGATCAGATCTCACTCTCGTAAGTGACTGTGAAGGGCTTGACAACCCCTAATCGTGTTGGTTGCGAGTAGCTATTTCTTTGTGCAGGTACGAGGGACTTGAGCGTGGGCTCCTACTGGATTGATACCTTGGTTCTCAAAAACTGAGGGAAATACTTACGCTACTCTGTTGCATCATCCCTTCCTCTTTGGGGAAAACCAACGCAAGCTCAAGACAAGCCTGGACAAAGTCCTATATGAAGTAAAGCACTCCCGAGGACACGTGGGAATTATCGTCAAGATAGTTTACATCATGTTCATATGATTCGTGTTCGGTACTTTGATACTTTGATATGTGGGTGGACCGGTGCTTGGGTGTTGTCCTTACTTGGACAAGCATCCCACTTGTGATTAACCCCCATTGCAAGCATCCGCAACTACAACAGAAGTATTAAGGTAAACCTAACCATAGCATTAAACATATGGATCCAAATCAGCCCCTTACGAAGCAATGCATAAACTAGGGTTTAAACTTCTATCACTCTAGCAACCCATCATCTACTTATTACTTCCCAATGCCTCCCTTTAGGCCCAAACTCTGGTGAAGTGTCATGTAGTCGACGTTCACATGACACCACTAGAGGGATGACAACATACATCTCATCAAAATATCGAACGAATACCAAATTCACATGACTACTAATGGCAAGACTTCTCCCATGTCCTCAGGAACAAACGTAACTACTCACAAAGCATATTCATGTTCATAATCGGAGGGGTATTAATATGAATAATGGATCTGAACATATGATCTTCCACCAAGTAAACCAACTAACATCAACTACAAGGAGTAATCAACACTACTAGCAACCCACATGTACCAATCTGAGGTTTGGATAAAAAGATTGGATACAAGAGATGAACTAGGGTTTGAGATGAGATGGTGCTGGTGAAGATGTTGATGGAGATTGACCCCCTCCCGATGAGAGGATCGTTCGTGATGATGATGGTGATGATTTCCCCCTCCCGGAGGGAAGTTTCCCTGGCAGAACAGCTCCGCCGAAGCCCTAGATTGGTTCCGCCAAGGTTCCGCCTCATGGCGGCGGAGTCTCATCCCGAAAGCTTGCTTATGATTTTTTTTCTTGATGAAAGACTCCATATAGTAGAAGATGGGTGTAGGAGGGCCACCAGGGGGCCCACGAGGCAGGGGGCGCGCCCCCCACCCTCATGGCTGGTGGATGGCCCCCCTCTGGTACTTCTTGCGCTCAGTATTTTTTATATATTCTGGAAATAACTTCCGTGAAGTTTTAGGACTTTTGGAGCTGTGCAAAATAGGTCTCTAATATTTGCTCCTTTTCCAGCCCATAATCCCAGCTGCCGGCATTCTCCCTCTTTATGTAAACCTTATAAAATAATAGAGAATAGGCATAAGTATTGTGACATAATGTGTAATAACAGCCCATAATGCAATAAATATTGATATAAAAGCATGATGCAAAATGGACGTATCAACTCCCCCAAGCTTCGACCTCGCTTGTCCTCAAGCGAAAGCCGAAATCGAAAAATATGTCCACATGTTTAGAGATAGAGGTGTCGATAAAAATAAAATAAGGACATGAGGACATCATGATCATTCTTAGAACAACATATATATATATATATATATATATATATATATATATATATATATATATATATATATATATATTGTCATATGATCTCTTATGCTAAAGTAACAATTCAATCACAATTTCAAGTATGAATCATAAACTTCATTGAGAACCAACAAACTCTACTCTCAGTCATTGAGGCAACTGCAATTTATCATAACATAGGAAAGAGTCAATATAAGAGCTTTTCAGCAAATCCACATACTCAACCATCTTTTAGTCTTTCACAATTGCTAACACTCACGCAATATTTATGGGTATGGAGTTTTAATCGGACACAGAGAAAGATAGGGGCTTATAGTTTTTCCTCCCAATGTTTTACCTCAAGGGTAATGTCAACAATAATAGTTCATGAAGACTCACATCCAATTAGCTATATATATCAGGATCTTTCCAACACATTGTGCTTGCCAAAGGATAAAATGTAAAAAGGAAAGGTGAAGATCACCATGACTCTTATGTAAGGTAGAAGATAAAATTAAAAGATGGGCCCTTCGCAGAGGGAAGCAGAGGTTGTCATGCGCTTTTATGGTTGGATGCACAAAATCTTAATGCAAGAGAACATCACTTTATATTGCCACTTGTGATATGGACCTTTATTATGCAGTCCGTCGCTTTTATTTCTTCCATATCACAAGATCGTATAAAGCTTATTTTCTCCGCACTAATAAGTCATACATATTTAGAGAGCAATTTTTATTGCTTGCAACAATGACAACTTACTTGAAGGATCTTACTCAATCCATAGGTAGATATGGTGGACTCTCTTGGCAAAACTAGGTTTAGGGATATTTGGAAGCACAAGTAGTATCTCTACTTGGTGCAAAGCAATTGGCTAGCAAGAGAGGGAAAGACAAGCTCAACATGTTGGATGATCCATGACAATATAATTTATCTCAGATGTAAGAAAACATAACCCATTATGTTGTCTTCCTTGTCCAACGTCAACTCTTTAGCATATCATACTTTAATGAGTGCTCACAATCATAAAAGATGTCCAAGATAGTATATTTATATGTGAACCTCTCTTTCTTTATTACTTCATATTAATTGCAATGATGACCAAAACTATGTTTGTCAACTCTCAACAACTTTTATTCATCATACTCTTTATATGTGAGCTCATTACTCTCCATAAGATCCATATGATCTCTTTGTTTCTTTTTATTTCTTCTCTTATTTTATTCCCTCAAGATCATAGCAAAATAATCAAGCCCTTGAATCAACACTAATCTTTATTATATAGCTCGCGGACTCGATTACATAGAGGGATCATAAAGCAAAACCCGCAACTAGATCATACTAGAACTTTATTCTACTAGATCAAGATATTACCAAAAGGATCGAACTAAGAAAAACGGTAAAGATTAAAGTTGTGATGGTGATACGATACCGGGGCACTCCCCCAAGCTTGGCAGTTGCCAAGGGGAGTGCACATACCCGATGCTCAGTTCTTCTTTGTCGGTGAAGAGGGTGTTGGTTTTGTTGATAGCATAGGCTTCTTCCTTAAATTGTGCTTGAGGAAAAAAATGATCCCTCAGATATCTCCTGCTCAAGGCTTAATATCTTCTTGCATAATTCATGTTTGTTTTCCTGCAAGAGGCGAAAAGGGATAAACTTGATCTTAGGTTTCTTTGCTCTATCTGGGAGGCTTGACTTTTTGAACTCCACATGCATGTCCCCAGGTTGAGGTAGTGGGACTTCATCTTCATCTGACCTCGTCTCCTCCTTTCCCTTATGTTCATAGTCCTCTTCTTCTTCCATAGTCCAACCACAATGCTCCACATCCCCATAGACCTTAGGATCTGCAATGTAATCAACCACATAGCTCTCTCCATCTGAATCCTAGGACGACATGTTGCTCAAATCTGCAGCAGGACACCTCGAAACAAAGACAAGAGATATTTGCGTGATACGGTGGTAAAAACCTTCGGGAGATTATATAATGAATTTTTACCGACTAAAAGAAGTATCATGCAAGAAAACGGGGTCCGGAGAGCACACGAGGTGCCCACGATGCAGGGGGGCGCGCCCAGGGGGTAGGGCGCGCCCTCCACCCACGTGGAAGCCCCGTGTCCTTTCCAGTCTGCTTCTTATTTTCCTATTTTTTTATGTATTCCAAAACGAAGAAATATTGCCATTAGAACTGTTTTGGAGTCGGTTTACTTACCGTACCACGTACCTATACCTTTTCGAAGTCGGAAATGTTCCGGAAAGTGTCCCTTATGTATTCCTCCGGGGTTACAATTTCAATCATATTGGTTTCTACATTTATGGGATTACCTGAGATATAATGTTTGATTCTTTGACCGTTCACCGCCTTTGGATTTGTGCCTTCGAAGTTGTTGATTTTTATGGCACCGGAACAATAGACCTCCTCGATAACGTAAGGACCTTCCCATTTAGAGAGGATTTTGCCTACAAAAAATCTTAAACGAGAGTTGTATAACAATACATAATCACCTACATTGAACTCACGCTTTTGTATCCTTTTATCATGCCATCTTTTAACTTTTTCTTTAAACAGCTTGGCATTTTCATAAGCCTGGGTTCTCCATTCATCAAGTGAGCTAATGTCAAAAAGCCTCTTCTCACCAGCAAGTTTGAAGTCATAGTTGAGCTCTTTAATAGCCCAATATGCCTTATGTTCTAATTCAAGAGGTAAGTGACATGCTTTACCATAAACCATTTTATACGGAGACATACCCATAGGATTTTTATATGCAGTTCTATAGGCCCATAATGCATCATCAAGTTTCTTGGACCAATTCTTTCTAGATCTATTAATAGTCTTTTGCAAAATTAATTTGAGCTCTCTATTACTCAATTCTACTTGACCACTAGACTGTGGGTGATAAGGAGATGCAATTCTGTGATTAACATCATACTTAGCAAGCATTTTACGAAAGGCACCATGAATAAAATGTGAACCACCATTAGTCATTAAATATCTAGGACTCCAAACCTCGGGAAAATAGCTTCTTTAAGCATCTTAATAGAGGTGTTATGATCAACACTACTAGTTGGAATAGCTTCTACCCACTTAGTAACGTAATCAACAGCAACTAAAATATGTGTATACCCGTTAGAGGAAGGAAAAGGTCCCATATAATCAAATCCCCAAACATCAAATGGTTCAATAACAAGTGAATAATTCATAGGCATTTCTTGACGTCTACTAATATTACTAATTCTTTGACATTCATCACAAGACAAGACAAACTTATGGGCATCCTTGAAGAGAGTAGGCCAATAAAAAACCGGATTGCAATACCTTGTGTGCAGTTCTATCTCCAGCATGGTGTCCTCCATAAGCCTCGGAGTGAGACTTGAGTAGGATCTGTTCATGTTCATGCTCAGGTACACAACGTCTAATAATACCATTTACTCCTTCTTTATAAAGATGTGGGTCATCCCAAATGTAATGTCTCAAATCATGGAAGAACTTTTTATTTTGCTGGTATGTGAAACTAGGTGGTATAAATTTAGCAACAATATAATTAGCATAATCAGCATACCATGGAGGAGTACGAGAAGCATTTATGACATTTAATTGTTCATAAGGAAAGCTATCATCAATAGGTAGTGGGTCATCAAGAACATTCTCTAACCTAGACGAGTTATCTGCAACAGGGTTCTCAGCTCCCTTTCTATCAATAATATGCAAATCAAATTCTTGTAGCAGGACAACCCATCTAATAAGTCTAGGTTTAGTATCTTTCTTTTCCATAAGGTATTTAATAGCAGCATGATCAGTGTGAATAGTTACTTTAGAATCTACAATATAAGGTCTGAACTTATCACAAGCAAAAAGAACTGCTAAAAATTATTTTTCAGTAGTAGCATAATTTCTCTGGGCATTGTCTAGAGTTTTACTAGCATATTGAATAACATTTAATTTCTTATCAACTCTTTGCCCTAGAACAACACCTACAGCATAATCACTAGCATCACACATAATTTCAAAGGGTAAATTCCAATTAGGTGGCTGAACAATAGGTGCAGAAATCAATTCTTTCTTAAGTATTTCAAATGTTTCTACACAATCATCATCAAAGACAAAAGGAATATCTTTTTGTAATAGATTAGTCAAAGGCCGAGAAATTTTTGAGAAGTCCTTAATGAACCTCCTATAAAAACCAGCATGACTGAGGAAGCTTCTTATACCTTTAATGTCCTTGGGACATGGCATCTTTTCAATAGCATCAACTTTAGCTTTATCAACTTCAATGCCTCTTTCAGAAATTTTATGCCCCAAGACAATACCTTCATTAACCATAAAGTGGCATTTCTCCCAGTTCAAGACAAGATTAGTTTCTTCACATCTCTGCAAAACTCGATCAAGGTTGCTCAAGCAATCATCAAAAAAGGGTCCATAAACGGAGAAATTGTCCACAAAAACCTCACAAATATTTTCACAAAAGTCAGAGAATATAGCCATCATGCATCTTTGAAAGGTAGTGCATTACATAAACCAAAAGGCATACGTCTATAAGCAAAAGTACCGAAAGGGCAAGTAAAAGTGGTCTTTGCTTGATCATCAGCTGACACGGGTATTTGAAAAAACCCGGAGTAACCATCTAGAAAGCAAAAATGTGTTTGTTTGGATAATCTTTCTAGCATTTGATCAATAAAAGGTAAGGAGTAATGATCTTTTTTAGTAGCCTTATTTAATTTGCAGAAATCAATTACCATCCTATAACCTGTAATAATTCTTTGCGGAATCAATTCATCTTTATCATTAGGACAACGGTAATACCTCCCTTCTTAGGGACACAATGGACATGACTTACCCACTAACTATCAGCAACGGGATAAATTTCCTTTCTTACCACTTCTTTCATATTAGTATTCAGCCGTCGTTGGTGATCAATAACTGGTTTGGCGTCTTTCTCCAAATTTATTGTGTGTTGACATAGAGTGGGACTAATGCCCTTAAGATCATCAAGAGTATATCCAATAGCAGCACAGTGCTTCTTCAGAGTTCTCAATAATTTTTCTTCTTCATGCTCTGAAAAGTTAGCACCAATAATAACAGGATATATCTTCTTTTCATCAAGATAAGCCTATTTAAGAGTATCAGGTAATGGTTTAAGCTCAAACACGGGATCACCCTTGGGTGGAGGAGGATCCCCTAGGATTTCAACAGGCAAATTGTGTTTCAGAATGGGTCCTTGTTTAAAGAACACTTCATCTATTTCCCTTCTTTCATTCATAAACATATCATTCTCATGGTCTAGCAAATATAGTTCTAAAGGATCATTAGGAGGCACAACAATAGAAGCAAGACTAATAATCTCATCTTTGCTAGGCAATTCTTCATCACGGGGTTGTCTACGAAATTTAGAAAAATTAAACTCATGAGACATATCACCCAAACCAATAGTAACAACATCCTTTTTGCAGTCTATCCTAGAATTAACAGTATTTAAGAAGGGTCTACCAAATATAATGGGAGAAAAGCTAGCTTGTGGGGAACCAAGAACAAGAAAATCAGCAGGATATTTAACTTTCCCACACAAGACTTCAACATCTCTAACAATCCCAACTAGTGAAATAGTATCTCTATTGGCAAGCTTAATTGTAACATCAATCTCTTCTATCTCAGCAGGTGCAATATCATGCATAATTTCTTTGTATAAGGAATGAGGTATTGCACTAGCACTAGAACACATATCACATAAGCCATGATAGCAATGATCTCCTATTTTAACAGAAATAACAGGCATGCCCACAACAGGTCTATGTTTATTTTTAGTATCAGGCCTAGCAATTCTAGCAGCTTCATCACAAAAGTAAATAACATGCGCATCAATATTATCGGCCAAGAGATCTTTAAACATAGCAATATTAGGTTCAACTTTAACTTGCTCAGGGGGTTTGTGTGTCCTAATATTACTTTTGTTGACTACAGTTGAAGCTTTAGCATGATCCTTTATTCTAACAGGAACAACAGGATCATTATAAGTGATAGTCTTTTCTTCAACTTTAATAGGTGCAACTACTTTTACTTCAATGGGAGGATTATATTTAAACCACTTCTCCTTAGGGAGATCAACATGAGTAGAAAATGATTCACAAAAAGAAGCTACTATCTCAGAGTCAAGCCCATATTTAGTGCTAAATTTACAGAAAACATCGGTATACATAAAAGATTTAACGCAATCAAACTTAGGTGTTATACCTGACTCCTTACATTCGTCGAGATCCCAATTTTTAGAGTTGCGTTTAATTCCCTCCAATAAATTCCATTTGAATTCAATAGTATTCATCATAAAGGAACCAGTACAAGAAGTATCGAGCATGGAGCGATTGTTGTCAGAAAGCCGAGCATACAAGTTTTGAATAATCATTTCTCTTGAGAGCTCATGATTGGGGAATGAATATAACATTGACTTAAGCCTCCCCCAAGCTTGAGCGATGCTTTCTCCTTCGTGAGGCCAAAAATTATATATATAATTACGATCACGATGAACAAGATGCATAGGATAAAACTTCTGATGGAATTCCAATTTCAACCGTTTGTAGTCCCATGATCCCATATCATCACATAGCCTATACCATGTCAATGCATCTCCCTTCAAAGATAAAGGGAAGACCTTCTTCTTGATAACATCATCGGGCATACCTACAAGCTTAAATAATCCACAAACTTCATCCACATAGATTAAGTGTAAGTCGGGATGCAATGTTCCATCTCCTGCAAAAGGATTAGCTAGCAGTTTCTCTATCATACCCGAAGGAATTTCGAAGTAAACATTTTCATTTTTAGTAGGTCCAGTAGGTTGAGGAGCAACTATTTTCTCTACCGGTCGGGGTAAAGATACCCCGAACAAGCCCCTCAAAGGATTACTTTCCATAGTAACAAGTGACAGTAAATTTCAGCACACTATATAAATTTTTCCTTACCAAAATCCACCTACCAAAGACGATTCACTCCCCAGCAACGGCGCCAGAAAAGAGTCTTGATGACCCACAAGTATAGGGGATCTATCGTAGTCCTTTCGATAAGTAAGAGTGTCGAACCCAACGAGGATTAGAAGGAAATGATAAGCGGTTTTCAGCAAGGTATTCTCTGCAAGCACTGAAATTATTGGTAACAGATAGTTTTGTGATCAGGTAATTTGTAACGAGTAGCAAGTAATAAAAGTAAATAAGGTGCAGCAAGATGGCCCAATCCTTTTTGTAGCAAAGGACAAGCCTGGACAAACTCTTATATGAAGTAAAGCGCTCCCGAGGACACATGGGAATTATCGTCAACCTAGTTTTCATCACGTTCATATGATTCGCGTTCGGTACTTTGATAATTTGATATGTGGGTGGACCGGTGCTTGGGTGATGTCCTTACTTGGACAAGCATCCCACTTATGATTAACCCCCATTGCAAGCATCCGCAACTACAACAGAAGTATTAAGGTAAACCTAACCATAGCATGAAACATATGGATCCAAATCAGCCCCTTACGAAGCAACGCATAAACTAGGGTTTAAGCTTATGTCACTCTAGCTACCCATCATCTACTTATTACTTCCCAATGCCTCCCTCTAGGCCCAAACAATGGTGAAGTGTCATGTAGTCGACGTTCACATGACACCACTAGAGGGATGACAACATACATCTCATCAAAATATCGAACGAATACCAAATTCACATGACTACTAATAGCAAGACTTCTCCCATGTCCTCAGGAACAAACGTAACTACTCACAAAGCATATTCATGTTCATAATCAGAGGGGTATTAATATTCATAATGGATCTGAACATATGATCTTCCACCAAGTAAACCAACTAGCATCAACTACAAGGAGTAATTAACACTGCTAGCAACCCACAGGTACCAATCTGAGGTTTGGATATAAAGATTGGATACAAGAGATGAACTAGGGTTTGAGATGGTGCTGGTGAAGATGTTGATGGAGATTGACCCCCTCCCGATGAGAGGATCATTGGTTATGACGATGGTGATGATTTCCCCCTCTCGGAGGGAAGTTTCCCCGGCAGAACAGCTCCGTCGGAGCCCTAGATTGGTTCTGCCAAGGTTCCGCCTCGTGGCGGCGGAGTCTTGTCCCAAAAGCTTGCTTATGATTTTTTTTTCTCGACAAAAGACTCCATATAGCAGAAGATGGGCATCGGAGGGCCACTAGGGGGGCCATGAGGCAGGGGCGCGCCCAAGGGGGTAGGGCGTGTCCCCTGCCCTCGTGGCTGGTGGATGGCCCCCTCTGGTACTTCTTGCGCTCAGTATTTTTTATATATTCTGGAAATAACTTCCGTGAAGTTTCAGGACTTTTGGAGCTATGCAGAATAGGTCTCTAATATTTGCTCCTTTTCCAGCCCAGAATCCCAGCTGCCGGCATTCTCCCTCTTTATGTAAACCTTGTAAAATAAGAGAGAATAGGCATAAGTATTGTGACATAATGTGTAATAACATCCCATTATGCAATAAATATCGATATAAAAGCATGATGCAAAATGTACATATCAAGGCGCCTGTCCAGCCCCCTCGCGAGGCACGCGAGGGAGAGGACGGGTCAGAAACGAGGAACCGAGGGCAGAAAAGGAGGCAACAAGGACAATGGAACCAGGCCAGCAAGGAACACGAGAAAGCAAATTCTCACTCAAAAGAGGGGGCAACCAACTACGGAAAGCAAATGAAAAGCCGCATCCGGCACCTAGTCTGGTCTTCTTGTCTTCTCACCAGCGCAGAGCTAAGTGCTACCACTAGGCGTGGGAGGGAGCCCCCGAGGCCCGAGGGCGGCACTCCTGAGACTCCGGGGTGTGTACAGGCCTACTCATTATTACATGAGAGTGTCACGAGCGGAGATTCTTCACAGGCACTGGGCCTTGCTTCACAGGCACCGGGCCTTGCTTCATGGGTAGAACTTCCAGAGGTGCTGGATGTTCCAGGCATTCTGGATGGGGATTCCGTCCTGTGTCTTTGGGAGCGCGGCGCCAGGCCTGGAAACATGGGCGACCCGAAATGGGACCTCCCACATGGGCAAGAGAGCTTGTGTAGCCCTTCCCTAGAGAGCACCCGCCTCAGGACAAGATCACCCACCTTGAGCGTCCTGGAGTGTACGCTACGGTAGTGGTACCGCCGCAGCGCCTGCTGGTACCTCGCAGCTCGAAGCGAGGCTTCTCGGTGGCATTCCTCCCCCAACATGAGATCCATCCCCCATACGGTGTCCTGCCGCGTTTCATCAAACGCCGGGACCCGCGCGGAGCGATGCCTGACCTTGTGTGGGAGAACCGCTTCTGCTCCATAGACGAGGAAGAATGGGGTCACGCCTGTCGGCCTGGTAGTGGTGGTGCGGATGGACCACAACACGGACTGGAGCTCGTCGTGCCAGCCCCTGCTGCAGGCCTCAAGCTTCTTCTTGAAGGTCCTTGTCTTGAGACCCCTCAGGACCTCCGCATTGGCGCATTTGGCCTGGCCGTTGCTCCTGTGGTGCGCCATGGAGGTGTAGCAGATCTACGTTCCAAGGTTAGCACAATACGTTTTGAAGAGATTGCTAGTGAACTGCGAGCCGTTGTCGGTGATGATGCGATTAGGGACCCCAAATCGGCTTACGAGGCCCTTGATGAACTTGACTGCTGACCCGGCCGAGATGGTGCGGACAGCTTCCACTTCCGCCCATTTGGTGAATTTGTCAATAGCGACGTAGAGGTAGCGGTAGCCTCCCGGCGCTCAAGGGAATGGGCCCAGGATATCCCGCCCCCAGACCGCGAACGGCCATGAGAGCGAGATAGTCTGGAGGTCCTGGGCAGGCTGGTGGATCTACTTGGCATGGAACTAGTTTTGGTCCTGTTGCACCGACATGGAAACCTTTGCCTGATGCCTCGAGACTCCTCCCCTGCGCTTGCCTCTTTAGCACCAAAGAGGAAACGAGGACACTACGCGCGCTGGGGCCCGCCTGGCTCCACTCATCATGGCTTGCGTCACAGAAACCTCATGAGGTGTCCCTTGCCTTGATCTCTCCGCCCCTAATGAGCCAGCCTGGTGAAGCTGCCCCCGAGGAGGTCTTGTGTCGTCCGCCTCACGAGGCTTGGCCCCCGTTCCATGACGCCGACAGTAGCCCCCGGGCCCAAGGCGCGCTCGGACTTGGCTTCGAGGCAAAGCCAAAGGGCACGTGCGGAGCGCCGCGGGCCCCAACAGCCTATGTCCTTGCTTGAAGCGTGGCGATTGATTGGACGTGGGCGTCTCCGCTTCCCCATGCTGCCTCGGCAACTGCCCGACCTGATGAGTCCTTGCTGCATGCAGAAAAAAGATCATTATTACCTTAGATCATGGAGGCCGATGGTTGGCCTCCCCTTGGCTATAAATGGGAAGAGGGGGGCGGAGCCCCTTTCACCCATCTCTTCCTTCGCTTCTCTCGCTCCTTCTTCTTCCTTGCTTCACTGCAGGCAACGACACCCATGGTGCCTGCGAAGAGGCTCTCGGCCATAGAGAAGGGGAAGG
>NC_041392.1:265531285-265532887 GCF_002162155.2 Triticum dicoccoides
CGCGGTGGCGCCTCTTCGCGTGGTGGCAGTCGCCCAGGTCGTGGCAGCCCCGTCGATGAAGGGAGGCATGCCATGGTCGGCGGCCGCGCTTCCACTCGACGGAAGTGCTGCCGGAGTTCGTTGTGTGGTCAGAGAACCTGGCCAGTACTTGGCTTCAGCTCCCGGGCTTCTTTGCCGGTGAGCTGCCAGCCACGGGTCCAGGCGGTCTTTGGCTGCAGGCGGACGACTACTGCAGCAAGGCTTCGTGGGTCTCGGTCAAGGTCTCCGTCGCAGGCAATGCAACCCTGTCCCGCAATTGGTACACGTTTTCCCGCGCATGTGGCCTAGGCCGGCGGTGCTCCCTCCACTTCAAGTACGATGGCAACGCGACCCTCTATGTGAGGGTGTTCGGGGAAGATGGCCACCGCGTAGGGTGTTGCCCTGAGTACAACGACGGCGGTGAGGTGCCCAGCCTCGGCGACGGTCGCGATGAGAGTGAAGGCGGGCTCGCCGTTGGCGCCGACCATAGCTCGTCCAGCTACGATGACTCTTCTTCTGGCGACAGCTCCAGCAGCGGCAGCTACGACTAGCTGCCACACCGCCGCGCTCGCTTCGAAGGTGGCAGCGGGTCGTCTTCTCGTCGTGCTCCAGTGAAGCGCGAGGAGGGGTCTGGCTGAGCTCAGGAGAGCGTTGTCGGTGTTCTGGGAATGGGGGTCCCCAGACTTGCCTGCCTGCGGCCCACAGCGTGGCTCCACCAGCAGCCCCGTACGGCCCATCTTCATTAGCAAGCATTCAAGACCCTCGTGAGGGGCCAAGCCTCGCGAGGCGGATGATGCAAGACCTCCTCAGGGGCAGCCTCACCAGGCTGGCTCACGAGGGGTGGAGAGATCAAGGCGAGGGGCACCTCATGAGGCTCCTGTGATGCAAGCCATGACGACTGGAACCAGGCAGGCGCCAGCGCGCGCAGTGTCCTCGTTTCCTCTTGGGTGCTAAAGGGGCAAGCGCAGACGAGGAGTCCCGAGGCATCAGGCAAAGGTTTCCATATCGGTGCAACAAGACCAAGACTAGCAGGACGGCAGGACGGAGGTCATCGTGGAGCCCAAGACGGTGTCACCACGAGAGCCTTTGGCAGGCGAAGACTACTTTTGTCAGGATAGCTTGTACTAGTTGTCTCCCTTCGAATTTAGCCGTTGTGGGATCCCTTCCCGCTCAATATTTGGGAAGAGGACCAGGGCCTTTGTAAATAGGAATAGCCACCACCACAGGAGGGGATCTGATTCGGACTTAGATCAAATCCATAGCACCCCAACCACTCAAGTTCACCAAGCACAAGAACACCTCTCCTCGCGAGGCTGTTCTTCCCTTGTAACTGTTCATCCTCAGCCCAAGAGGCAATCCACCACACCACACTAGAGTAGGGTATTACACCACAATGGTGGCCCGAACCAGTATAAATCTTGTGTCTTATGTTCTTTGGGTTCGTCGAGCTAGGCCGTGAGATCATAGAGTGTGTGAGCTAGAGAGGGGGAGAGATCTTTGTGCGCACCCCAGTGTTCGAACCTCAAGGGTTTTGCCGGAACCCGAAATCCGACATTTGGTGCGCCAGGTAGGGGTGCGTCGAAG
>NC_041392.1:265533074-265544885 GCF_002162155.2 Triticum dicoccoides
CATGGACGCCGCCTCTTCTCCGACTGGATCGATGGGAGCCCTCCGCAGCACCGGGGGGCCCCGAGCCTTCACCCCCGCCTTGCGGCGGGTGCAGTGGCCGCACAAGTTCAAGCCGGAGATGTCGCCCTGTTATGATGGTGTGGCGGATCCGGCAACCTTCCTGCTGGCATATGAGGAGGCCGTCTTGGAGGCCGGGGCGATGGTTAAGTCATGGCCAACTGGCTCCCAATGGCCCTGGCTGGCATGCCGCGCGCCTGGCTCCTCCGTCTGCCGGAATCTTCCGTGGCCTCCTGGGAGGAGCTGCGTGACCTCTTCATCACAAGCTTCGGAGGATCGGCGCCCCCTGTCGTCGCGGCTCTCCTCGGTGGCTCGTAGGCACCGCCCTCGGATTGTGACGCCAAGCCGTTCTTTCACCAGATCAGCACCGTCTCCACACGGCAAGGGGCTCCCCCGGGTTGGGCGGCGCCCAAGGCCGACCTGATCTTCAACTCGGGGGATCACCCAATCGCCACCGTTGGCTCGGGCGTGCTTCCGATGCTTTGCACACCCACCATTTGTGGCGTAGCCGCTACCAAGACCCTCATCAACGGTGGTGCCGGCCTCAACATGCTCTCCATGGAGGCTTTCAACCTCCTTCACGTACCACTTGAGCGGCTCCGCCCCAGCAAGCCTTTTTTCAGGGTCGGTGGCGGCTCCTCCGACCCCCTGGGGCAGATCCGCCTCCCCGTGACTTTTGGCACACGCGACAACTACCGCACTGAGCTGATCGACTTCGACATCACCCGCATCGACTTGCCGTACAATGCCATCCTTGGGTACCCGATGCTGGCCCAGTTCACGGCAGCCACTCATCCTGCCTACAACCTCATGAAGATGCCAGGAAGCAAGGATGTCCTCACCATGCTCGGAGACACCAAGGAAGCCGTGACGGCCCTCAAGCTCGCCTTCAGGGCCACGACGACAGCTTGCCCGACTGACAAGACAGTGTCTAGAACCAAGGGGGCTGCGCCGACCAAGAAGAAGCAACTGTTCACTCAGGGTCAAGCCAAGACGAAGCAGATACCGGTCGACAAGGACGGGCCCTCTGGCGCCACCTTTACCATAGGCGCCGACCTCGCCCAGATCAAGAAAAGGAGTTGGTGGACTTCTTGCGGGTGAACAGGGAAGTATTCGCTTGGGTACCCAAGCAGCTGGCTGGGGTCCCGAGAAGAGTGATCGAGCATCATCTGAGGGTATGCCCCAATGTGCGCCCTGTGAAGCAGAGGGCAATGTGGCAATCCACGGAGAAGCAATCCTTCATTGTTCAGTAAACCCGCAAGCTGGAGGCAGCGGGTGTCATTCGCGAAGTCCGGTACCCAGAGTGGCTGGCGAATCCGCTCGTCGTGCCAAAGAAAGGAGGGAAGGAGCGCATGTGTGTTGATTTCACCAACCTCAACAAGGCTTGCCCTCAAGACCTGTTCCCGCTACCGCGCATCGACCAGATTGTTGACTCCACCGCCGAGTGTGATCTACTATGTTTCCTGGATGTGTTCTCAGGCTACCACCAGATCAAGATGGCGGTGGAAGATGAGGAGAAAACAACTTTCCTGACCCCGTGCGGGGTGTACTGCTACACTTGCATGCCGTTCGGACTGCGCAACGCAGGAGCGACCTTCCAGTGACTGATGCACATTGCCTTGGGGCTGAACCTGGGTAAAACATTGTGTCCCCTGTCTCCTGTTACCATCAAAGTTAGACACAAAGTTCAGGACCCCCAACCCGAGATCCACCTGTTTTGACACGACAGTGCTATTGATCAGGAGGGGTGTGGCGTACCACAAAATGAGGGAAACGGACTTGTGTTGGAGCGCTACGGTCGAAATGGGGGTCCTATTCATAGGGAGTGGTGTGGCGTACAGCAAAACGGGACTCCACGGGCTACTGTTCATCTCCACCGTCGACTGCCTCCACGGGCTATTGTTCATCCACCGTCGACGTCCTCAAGCCTCCACCTGCGACTGTTCATCCACGGCGTCTCCCTCCTGCCTCCACCAGCTACTGTTCATCCAGCCTCCACCGGCTATGGTTCAACCAGCCCTCTCCATGGGGTCCTATTCAACCACCCCTCCACGGGCTACAGTTCATCAAGCCCTCCACAGGCTACTGTTCAAGCATCCCTCCACAGGGTCATGTTTATCCAGCCCTCCACGGGGTCCTGTTCAACCACCCCCAACCGTCTCGGTCGATCAGGGTCCTATTCATCCAGCGCCAACAGCCTCTACTACCACGGGGTCCTATTCATCCAGCCCCTACCAGGAACTGTTTATCCAACCCCCCAACAATGCTCACTGTTCATCATGAGGCAGCAAGTTCGATCGGCTTTAGTTAGCAGTAGCGAAGGAATTGCTTGATCGCTCGGGTTCAGTAACGCGTAGCCTGCAGTGCAATCGCTCGGTTTCAGTAGGCAAATGCCTCGCTCGGGTTCAGTTAGAGCCCAATGCCTCACATCCACGCGCGTACGTGTACAAGAGGAACCCGCATTGCTCGGCCCCGACCACCCACCATAATCGGGAACTCCCCGATATTTTCCTCGCCCTCACTTTTACCACGGTTTTTTCTCCATGGGCTGCACAAAGAATGTCATGCGGCTGCGTCTCTGGCCCACCCAGGACGAAAAGCCCATTTTCTGTCATGATCTTTTGTCATAGAAGTAGGAGCCCATCACATCTATGATGATAGCGGGTTTTTTTCACAATTATCATCATAGAAGTGTCATAAGCATGACAGGAAAAAAATTCTCCTGATAGTGGGTCGGGCCGAGGAACCTCATGGCGGTTCACTAATGGGCTTCTTTGGACAGCCGATGACATATACGAGGAAGATTCCACAAGACTTGGTGATCAAGACAAGGACTCCTTTCCATCGACGTTGCCGACTAGGACTCTTGTTATTCTAGGCCTCCGGTATATTATATAAGCCGAGGCCAGGCTAGTCAATAGATATATGCTAGATCATTAGAACCATACACAACATATGTTCGAGATAGATCAACTCTGTACTTGATACATCATCATCAATATAAACAAGAGCAGGACATAGGGTTTTACCTCCATCAAGAGGGCCCAAACCTGGGTAAACACCTTCTCCTTCGTCTCCTGTTACCCATCGATCCAAGATCCGTAGCTCGGGACCCCCTACCCCAAGGTTTGCTAGTTTTTGACACCGACAATGGTGCTTTCATTGAGAGTTCCACTGTGAGATCGGCGAAGTATCAATGGTTCACCTCCAGATCAACTATGACGTTGGCATCTTCGTCATCGGCTCGACTAGTCACCTTGGCTCAATCGAGGACTACGCTCCACCTCAGATCATCATGTTCGGACGAGGGCCTTCATCAACATCAACTCCGATCTCTATCAAGATCATGGAGGAATTATCCATGGAGCTCGGGGACTCAACGTCAACATTGCCCTCGGGCGACCGTGCTTTTTTTTGGGCAGCGAAATTGTATCCGCCGCCACCGCCTCCTCGAGTGTCGCTTTGACGATTGCATTAGTGGAATTGTGCAGAATTGCGTCTACAACAACCATGTAAAATTTTGTCACGTTTCGATGGAGGAATCTCTGACGATCTCCGATTTACCGGAGCCCTATCGAATCTGGATGGGATTCTGGACGAGTTTAGGGCGAGGGGTCCAGCACCCAGCTCAGACTTCGGTTGGAAAACCCACCGATTTTTAAAATAAACATTAACTTTATTGATTAGAGATAATTGTTACATCGCCAATCAGTAAACGTACAATGTCCCTCATAGGCTCCTCAAACCAGTCCTTCATGACTGAAAATTTAGCTAGCCTAGCAAGTTCGTGAGCCACCTTATTTGCTTGTCTATTACAATGTTCAAACCTAATAAAAGGAAAATCACAAGCTATAAAATAGCAGTCATCAAACACTGTTGCCGCCGGTCCCGCGGAATGTCCTCCATTCTTCATTATTTCAATCACCTCCATATTGTCAGAGTTAACAACAAGACGATTGCACCCGCTTTTTGTGCTAGGAATAGGCCAAACCTTAGAGCCAACGCTTCTGCTGTTAATACATCGACACACCAATCCATCCTCCAGTTTCCACCAACGATGAATCTTCCATTATCATCTCTGAGACTAGCCCCAGCTGTGCCCCTAAGTAAATCATGGTCAAAAGAGGCGTCAACATTAAGTTTAACAAAACCCATAGGCGGTCTGCTCCAACCCCCTGTTTTACTAGTTGCCTTTGGGGAGTGTGCATTAATATAGTTAGCCGTTATAGCCCGGGCACCCATGGAAGTTTGGAGTGCGTCTTGAACCTTTCCTTCTTGAACCAGTTTTCGTCTATCCTACCATAAATACCAAGTTGTAACCGCGATTAGTTCACTTTCTTTTTGAGAACCCATTATTGGTAAGTCTTGTTCGGGCATTAACAGTAAGAACTCCAAAACCGCCTCTCCCACACGATCAATAGCACAAGCTTTATTGATCACCTCATGCAATCCTAGTTTGCCCCATACCTCTTTTGCCTTTTGACACAAGAATAAAATGTGTTTTTATCTTCTGCCATGCCCATAAACGAGCATTAACTTTGTGTGTCGTTAATATCTCGCAAGGTCACAAGTGGTTCATGCGGGTACGCGGACAAGATGAGAACTAAAAATCGACAAAATGACACTCTATGGAGCGTTATCTGTTTCCTGAGCTAAAAAATGAAACTAAAAATCCAGAATTGTAAATCTAAATATTCAATTATTTTTTGGCCGCGTCGAGCTCCTGACGAACAAACACCACTTTGTAATCATCACGCAAATTGATGAAAAGTTTTGCCTTTCCAGCATCACCACCAATGACACGGATAGCCATTACAACCTCTTCGGTTGTGAGACCCTTAAGATTCTGGAGAATATCAAGTAACTTGGTTCTATTGGCTGATGTTTGCTCATGAACTTGCGATTCATGCATAAATGCCCTCTGTAAACCATTCATGGTTTTAGCATTCTCCTGCTCAGCTTCCAAAAACTTTGCAATTGTATTCGACACACTTGCAAGACCTGACTCAAGTGCATCATCATCAGGGTATGTTCTCTTACGACCATGCCTAGAACCACCGGATGGGCTTGTATCCTCATTTAATTCAGGAATATTCTCCTTGGCTGGTTTGCTAGTAGGTTGTGCATCTACTGTTGATCCATCTTCTACAATTTCTTCTTCACCCGGACCTTTAGCACTCCCTCCTTTAGCTAAATCAGTAGCATATACCTCACATAGCTTGTCAAAGTTAACCATAGGCTTCATGTACAGAGGACCTGCTCCCTCACGAGACTAAAAAAGAGCATGAATTTCCATTAGAAACTAAATTGCAGTTGAAAATAACATGAAACAGAGAGACAATTTATTTACATATTGTACCTTTGACCAGCCCATATATGTCTCCCTATCTCCAGTTACCATATTCTTCTCATCATCCCATCCAAACCCACTACCATTTTGCATAATTTCCAGAACATACGGAAGTTGCTTCTTCAAAATCTTAACTTTAGACCTGATATGTGGATCTGCTTTAAGATCAGCATGTGGCAGCACTTTAGCCATTTCCTTCTCAATGTAGGTCAGATATCCAGACTTGTGCCCAGTATCTACTTTCCAAGAAGAATCATTCATGTTATGTAGAATGTCAATAAGTAACCTCTCCTCCTCCGCTGTCCATGTTCTCTTGTCTCTCTTTTTTGATGTCAATTTGCCCTCCTTTGACTTGGTTTTCTGATAATTTCAATATGACAATGAAATGTGTGTGTACAAACAATGCAGAATATAAATGCTCATGTAGGAAATATGATGTTCATACATTAATCAATCTCTCCTAACATTACAAGAAAGTGAATGAAATGACACATAAGCTACTATGACATATGGGAGAAAACAAATATCAATGTAGAATGTTTCGACACTCATATTTTGCCGAACAAACATCTAATGTCCTACAACTAAAAATGTAATAGTGTGTATCAACGATCTTGTCTTTTGGCTATCCAAGCTTTCCACATTTCATCAGCTAACTTGTCTCTTTAATCAGTCCACTCGGATGATGTTTCGCTGCATAGAATGACATCCTCATTTACTTGCTGTTGTTGAAGACGTAGCATGTATTCATCTAGATATTGTTCACAGGGATCAACCCGCATTTGTTGTCGTATCAGATTGTGAAGATAGCAGCATGCCAGAATTATATCAACTTGTGTATCAAAAGGATAATAAGAGGGATTTCTAATGATAGCCCATCGCATCTTGAGCAATCCAAAAGTCCTTTCAATCACATTTCTTGCTGATGAATGCAGCATGTTAAACAATTCCTGTTTTTTGTTGGGGGGGTTTTCCAATCATTTAGATGATACCGTTGCCCTCTGTATGGAGCAAGAAACCCTTCACAGTTCTTGTAGCCAGCATCAACTAGATAATAGCACCCTACGCAATAGAAACATATGTATGGGTTTGTCAACTATGTATACAATATGTGCATCTAACTAACATGGACCCTTTTGTATTCTCTCTTACCCCGAGGAACCTTAAGGCCATTTGATCTTGATAAAGCATCTCGAAGCACCCTCCCATCAGCCGCAGATCCTTCCCAACCCGGATATACATAAATGAATTGCATGTCTGGCGCACATACGCCAAGAACATTTGTTGCAACTTCATTCTTTCTTGAACGAAATCTTGGTTTGTCAGTTTTGGGCACATGAACTTCTATATATGTCCCATCTAAGGCACCTAAACAATTCTATAGGAACAACAATATGTGTTAGACCATGAACAAAACTAGACCTAAAATTGTTTTTTATGTTCAAATATTAAACTGATACCTTAAAGCACTTCCACCTTCCATCAGCGCAATTGGCTGGAATTGGTCGAGGCTTCTTAAGCAACACTTTCCAGAGTTTTAAAACTGCGCCTAGTACTTCATGGAATTTCCGACTTACTACTTCAGGTGAACGCTGGAAATCATGATGGATTGCTCGATTTTTCTCATCATGTGCAAGTATGTGAAGAAACATGGCAACCGATTCTTCCACGCTCATATGCCTAGTATCCTTCAACCCACCTATTTTTCTTACCAAAGAACATAACACTCTGAAACAACGCCTATCCATCTGTAGTTGGAAAATGCATTCTGCATCGCTTACTCGTATCTTGTTGTTCAGGGTTTGTGCTCGAGTAATTGGGTCATACCAAGAAGGTTTCCTAATTCGACGCATCCTATATCGACTCCTCCTAAGTAACATCATGAAAATTTGCAACAACAGATATAAAAGTATGAGTATTTTCACTCTTCGTTGCCTCATTGTGTGCCATAAGATTATGTTTTCCCGGTTTGTTGGTGGACGTGCCATGTCTGTGAACAAAATTATATAAGAGTGCCACACAATCAGCTATAAGAAATAAGGTACAATAGATTAAATGCCACACATATGTATAAGCAATCACACACAGCCAAGCAACAAGCAACCAGAAAGTCACACATCAGCAGCAAAGAAAAATAATGCATGGATAAAAGTAACTTGTTTTTATGTAAAGTACCTCTGCTAGAAGTTTCTCATTAGTGCGCAAACCAGATCTTGGATCAGCAGACATATTTTCATGGTTTTATGTTTAAGATAGATGTCTGCAAAGTTGTGTTTCTTTGCAAAGTTCAACATGTTAATGACAGAATTGTCATCATGAATTAAATCAATTCCTTCGTCAAGGCTATAGCCAGGGACTGTATAATATAACTCATCACCATCCTTGAAACCTACGTCTTTAGCCATGCAAACTAGACGAAAATACGATGTACGCTCACTGTCATAGTCTCGAAAAATATACACTTCGCCACCATCATAAGTAAGTGGTCCTTCCATTGAAAATGTACCCCCATGATGCATTTTGATATGGATCAAATCCCCCTCCATTCTGTATTTATATAAGGCAATCGAATACATGAATCAAATGGATGCTTATTACATAATGCTATACTATACTGATGTACAAGACCATAAGTTGCAGCATTAACATGAATTAAACTACTCTTTTTTCAGTTCACATGTACTCTTTAGACTGAAATATAAACAGTTTTATAGATAATAAAGATGCAGATCTTTCAAACCTAGCGCAGCAGGAAGCAAGGAAGCAATCACATAAGCTTAACCTTGTCGTGAAACTGTGTAGTACCAATCAGGTGCGCAAACACAACAGCAAGCAGCCGCAAGCAAGAGTGTTAATTTTGTCTATCATATCCGTTTGTATTAGAATTTATGCACAAACTATTTACACTCATTTTCTAGTGTATTACTAAAAAAATCAGATGCTAAGCAGGACAAAGAGAGAGCCAGATAGATAAATCTGAACATATTTCTGCAGTTACAAAAGAATAAGTTCAGCCGTACCTCTTAGGTTCGGAACTCTTGCTTCCGGCTGCTTGCTGTTGTGCCCCCGTCTCCTATTCACTATGGAGGTTTCATAATCTAGATATCGTCACATAATACCACATCATCCAGAATTTTTCCATTGAGTCTAGGCTCTTTTTTATTTTCCTATGAAATATGGAGGATAGGAATCAATCCTATGTAGGAATAGGATTCTATTCCTATGAACCAAAGGGCTCTAAAGGAAAAAATCCTATAAGAATCCTATCCTCTAGAATTCCTATGAAATTCCTCCAAACCAAAGGAGGCCTAAAAGTGTAAAAATAAGTCCATTAACATCCAGAATAGATAATATAATAGCATGTAGCAATCAAAAATTATAGATGTTGGAGACGTATCAGCATCCCCAAGCTTAATTCCTGCTCGTCCTCGAGTAGGTAAATGATAAAAACAGAATTTCTGATGTGGTATGCTTCCTAACATATTTCTCAATGTAATTTTTCTTTATTGTGGCATGAATGTTCAGATCTGAAAGATTCAATATAAAAGTTTAATATCGACATAGAAATAATAATACTTCAAGCATACTAACTAAGCAATCATGACTTCTCAAAATAACATGGCCAAAGGAAGTTATCCCTTTGTTGTGGAGTTGTGGTATCTTTAAACATTTTGACCTCGGTGTCGGCTGGTGGTCGGTGTGTGATTCCCTTGGGAGCTCATATTCTACTTCAAAACCATGGAATTGAATTGTTGTTGTAACATCCACATGAGCCAACCCACAAACCTCTCGCTCACTCAGTTCGCCTCCCTGCTCCACTGGCTTTCTCCCCTACAATTTTATAAAAGGCTAGTTGTCTTTCTTTATTTGAAAAAGTTTGTTAAATCAAAAGATATTCATGGATTTTTCAAAAATAGATATTTTTAAATTTTTTAGACTAAAAAACTTGAATTTTTGGAAAATAATTTAAAATTTTAAAAATATTCATGGATTTCAAATATTATTCACAAAATTTAAAAATATTATTTTTAAAAATGTTCATCAAATTAAAATTTATCTAGGGACTAAACAATGTTCACAATTTTTAATAGATATTCATGAATTAGAATATGGAAAATAAATTTTAAAAATAGAATGGAAATGAAAAAAATAGGAACCTCAACCATCAACACACCCTTACAGGCAAGGCCTATAGCACCCCCACAGCCGCCACGGCACCAGGAGGACCAAAATTGAAGGAGCTTACTATCCGAAAAGAATTGGCAACACTTGGGTGCTCCATACTCCCGTATGAACATTAAGTTCAAAAAAAGTACCGATAAATTTGAATTTTTTGGGGGTTTTGGGATATGAAACCTTAGAGCCCAATCTACTTCCGTGTGAAATTTCGCGAAAAAATACCAAGACATCAACAGAGAGGTTTGTTAATGATCTCCCTTTGAGTATTTAAACCATATGCCTAGTATTCTTGAACCCACCTATTTTTCTTACCAAATCAATAACCCGTGGACTCGCGCAACCTTGTTTTCATGATATTCTTGACCAAGTACTAATTTGGTACTTGGTCACCATATTTTTTGCAACGGTATTATGTGACTGGATACCAAACTTGAATATATAGCCTCTCTTAATTCTACACAAGTGCAGCTAGTACTCGTAAATTACTTCCTAGTCTTAAATGGTTCAAACCGGTCCTCCAGTAAAAAATGCTACTTAATATTTTGACCACTCAAAATAAACACATAATAGTTAATGGAACTATGATTTGAAGCAAATATGTGCTAGCCATCGTCATTATTGTTATTTCATGTAGACTCAGTATATGGGAAGCCCGTCTGGTCCACCATCTTTCCCTTTAGATGATCTCCATTTGTATCCACCTCCAAGGCTCCAACGACTGAAGAGAAGCTACATAGTTGATAATCTTATAGAAACATCCATAGGTGGGGCCGGCTTTTCATTGACAAGCTCATTCCTGGAAGCATCAACGGGTGAACACGCATGGACTCATCAATCTTGCATGCGAGCTGGAAGAACTAGCCATGACTAGATTGGATGCTTGTAAACGCATGTAGCTCCCATTCTAAGGACATTATCAGACATAGCCTCTTCGCATTAGCGCAGGTGCAAAACACATGGAAAGTATCTCCATCCTCCATATGGCAAACAAGGCAGGTGTCATGCACTTCTAAATTCCTCATGTGTTTATTGCAACAAGTTGCAAATGAAGTGGTTGCTATACGCCAAGCGAAAGAGAGAGCCTTAAGTGGAGCAAGGCAAGACCATATCACCTTCCACTCATCCCGACAACCATCGGGATTAGTGCTAAATGAAGCGATCAAAGGGCCCGGTACTTCGTCGGCTACTAGTCGATATGCACTCCTAACGATGAAGATATTGTTTTTCTCAGGGCCCAAACAATGAAATCATGTCCCAGTCAATATGCACTCCAAATGGTGACTTGATGGAACGCGTGATAGGCGATCTAGGGGGGGGTATGCCTATGTTTTATTTTAATTTGTGTCTATGAATTATTCACTTCTCAACCCTCACCATGCTGCTGCTCCTTCTTCCCTCGCCTTGCTGCTGCTCCTCCACTTCTCAATCCTCGCATTCCGTGCACCTTTGTTTTGCCATATGTTCTATCCTACAACCTTGTTTCTGCGCTACCGCCCAATCATCACCGTTCGCCCTGGCCTTGACCTGGCGCCTTGTATCATGGTACCTGAGGGGCACGAACTAGGAGAGGCACGCTAGCTTTTGGGCTCAAACGAGGGTGGCTCATGAGAAGGCAGAGAAGGGAGAAAATGCTCGCGAGGGCACCTGCCCAGCCCCCTCGTGAGGCATGCGAGAGAGAGAACACGAGCTAACAGGCCGGACGCCCGAGGACTCCTTAGTCCAGGACTCCCTCAGTGGGGGCGCCTCCCACCAAACTTGGGGGGCAAGTCCCCCCCTTGGCCGCCGCCCCCTCTAGATGCATCTAGGGGGGTCGGACCCCTCTCCCTTCACCCTATATATAGAGGGGGTGGGAGGGCTGCCGCACCCTTTGCGTGGCGAAGCCCTCCCCCTCTCCAACACCTCCTCCTCCTCCTCCGTAGTGTTTGGCGAAGCCCTGTCGGAGAACTGCAAGCTCCACCACCACGCCGTCGTGCTGCGGGAGCTCTCCCTCAACTTCTCCTCTCCCCTTGCTAGATCAAGAAGGAGGAGATGTCCCCGGGCTGTACATGTGTTGAACGGAGGCGCCATCCGTTTGGCGCTAGATCGGATCTTCCGCGATTTGAATCGCCGCAAGTACGACTCCATCATCCGCGTTCCTTGTAACGCTTCCTCTTAGCGATCTTCAAGGGTATGAAGATGCACTCCCACTCCTAACGATGAAGATATTGTTTTTCTCAGGGGCCCAA
>NC_041392.1:265545392-265557671 GCF_002162155.2 Triticum dicoccoides
AAGTTTTGTAGCAGATTTTTTTAGTTGTTGTTTCTTCAACATATGATGTAAGTGTTATTTGAGTTGAATAAAGTTAACCATGAAGGTAGGCCTTCCCATGATAAATATTAATAATAATAATAATAATGTATTTTTATTTGTAGATAAGCCTTTTAATTAATTTGACACTAACAGCCGCTCTAGATAGTCAAAGAGTAAAAATAAATGATATAACAGGCGACGATTGTTGTACAAATACATGACAGCATGCATTAATGATGACCAACGTCATCCGTACAAATAGATTTTGTCAAATATGTGTAGGATTCTGTAAAGAATACGGAGTTAAGCTGGGAATACAATGTATATTAATTAAGATACCAAACTCTCTAGATTTTAACCCTCTTGGTGTATCGGAGGCTATGGATCGCCGTGGGCCCCATTTGTAAGTGTATGTGTCATTAGTTTAGACTAGCACATATGTTTTTGGTTTTGAGAAGGTACTTCATGGTTTTGCTTTTTTCTTGTGTTTCTATCGCTTTCATAGTTTTTATTTCGGAACGTTAGATTTTTAAGCATGGCAAATTGTATTGTCGTGAGGATGACAACTTCCTCATCAACCATGACAATTTCTGCAAAAAACAAATTGAACATGATAGGATTTTCCATGCTTGCTAAAGGAAATTGTCATTCTCGTGGTAACATAATTTGCAAACTTGGGCATTCGATTTGCAATGCTAAGAAAGTCTGACATTTGATTTGCGGCAAAATCATTTTCTTTTGGGTTTTTCCTGTTTTTATTTTTATTTTTATTTTTTATTCTACTTTCCTGAATATGCAATGCTTTTCTCTTTTTGTATGAATATATATGAATAATTATAAGACTATTAGTATATCAAGATATTTCTCGCAAAGGCCTAATGTTTATGTCAAACCAATCCTAATACCTCTGTATACATAATGTGTCAAAATTATAGAATTTTTAATGTGCAATTAGACATATCTAAGATTTCATTCATTCACAAACAAAAGTAATTATACTTCATTCCTAAAATGCAATGTTGTTGTTATTACGGGAACATCAATGCTCACATTTTGATCGCCTCATTAAAGCGAGAGAGCTCCTCTTGTGTGGCGACAAGATCAAAGATGTCATCCACAATGTAGACCATTGAGATAACCTTTGTGGCCTCAACCCGATATCTTGAGAAGGAGAAACCCTCAAGGATAGTCATGGACCACATGTACCATTTCAGAACTTGGTCCCTTGCAGCTGGAATTTCTTGAGACAATCCCAAATCCACCCACCATCTGTGTGAAAATGAAGTTTTCATAGTAAAAAATCACCACATCTTTAATTGTGGGAATACATGAGCAAAAAAATATGTTAATCTATTAATTCCAAGTGAGTTCTCTCTTATCAATATGCAGGTGGGTTAATGTCTGCAACAACTAATAATGGAAGGAGTGTATTTTATTATATTCCTACTTCTTAACCTCTTGCATTTCACTCTGATGTTGCAACTTCTTCATCTGAAATTCTGCAAGTGCCAGCTTCTCAATTGCAGTGTGCCTAGTAGGCAAGTTCTGGAGGTAACTCAAATGATGCCTAGCCTTGTATTGCCTCAGGCTCACATGGTAGGGATGGTCTAGTGACTTCATCACATATCTCGCAAGGTTTGGCTCCAAATACTTAAGTGCAAATTTCATGTGCTTGCTTGAGAATTCCTTTTCCTTGTAGAGTGAAGCTTCTTCCATGTTGAGGTGTGACATGTCATGCAAGCTCAGCAACCCTCTAATGTCTTTGCTATGCCTAAGGTTGAAATCACCATTATCGTTTGTGAACTTCTAAAGAACATCGTCTGCCATACAGCGACAAGAAGGTGTCTTAGGTGCATGTCATACATAACGAAAATAATACGTCTCGCGAGAGGTGCTTCTATGCTACACAAGGGACCATTATTTCTTATTATTAAACTTGGTTACTCTAAGGCTAATTTATTATTAGCAAAATTATCACACAAAGTCATATCGTTGACCAAATTGCACTCAAGTTTCCAAACTCGTGTGTTTGTCTAACCCAACACACTAAACCAGTATTTTACTGACCTGCCGAAACATAATATCCAACTTCTCTCATCAGCCTTAAGGAAAGGGTTGCGTCAAGTAGATCATCACTATGGAGGAGATCCACAGACGAGTCCATTATGTTATCGATTTCATCCTGGAAATAGTGGTCAATGCAGAGGCGTTTGAGGTGATCAACCATGCTCAACATTCCTTTGTTGCTCTTCGGATGTTGATGAAGCAACTCTTGAACATTCATTAGGCTTTCCTGGTATTGCACATAGAGAAAACTTCTTTATAAAAAGAATTCAAAATCTAGATAAGTGCAATATATATCATATATTATTTGCATTCAACGATAGACGATATCATAGGAAAATCGAACCAATCCTAAACACGGAAGATGCATCATAATATCACCACTTGCTTATGCTAGATTCAGGCATAGTATTATGTGCAAATTCTATACCAAGCATCTTTTAGATTTTATCCCTCCCTTTGTTTAAAATTGAGAACTTCATTATCGGGAGTATTAACAATGATAGGAGGACTAGCCATGAAGGCAAAACAAACGAACTAACACACGGACGCACAAGAAGCAAGCGAAAAGAGAAGAACGGAAGAGGGGCGAAGAAAAGGCAAAGGTTTTCGAAAATCGTTTTAGAAGTGGGGGATAGGAAAACGAGAGGCGAATGGCAGATAATGTAATGCGAGGGAGAAGAGTTTATGGTGGGTACTTGGTATGTCTTGACTTGGCGTAGATCTCCCCGGCAACGGCGCCAGAAATCCTTATTGCTACCTCTTGAGCATGCGTTGGTTTTCCCCTGACGAGGAAAGGGTGATGCAACAAAGTAGCATAAGTATTTCCCTCAGTTTTGAGAACCAAGGTATCAATCCAGTAGGAGACAACGCACAAGTCACCTAGTACCTGCACAAACAATCAAGAACATTGCAACCAACGCGATAAAGGGGTTGTCAATCCCTTCACAGTCACTCGCAAAAGTGAGATCTAATAGAGATAGTAAAGTAAATATTTTTGGTATTTTTGTTGTATAGATTGGAAAGTAAAGATTGCAAAATAGTAAACGAGATGCGATGTAAATAAAATAGATGTAATATAATAGGAAAGAGACTCGGGGGGCATAGGTTTCACTAGTGGCTTCTCTCAAGACAGCATGTATCACGGTGGGTGAACAAATTACTGCCGAGCAATTCATAGAAAAGCGCATAGTTATGAAGATATCTAAGTCAATGATCGTGAATATAGGCATCACGTCCGTGTCAAGTAGATCGAAACGATTCTGCATCTACTACTATTACTCCACACATCGACCGCTATCTAGCATGCATCTAGAGTATTAAGTTCATAAGAACGGAGTAATGCATTAAGCAAGTGGACGTGATCCATTCATGCTATGTTGTTGTTCTTATTATTGTACCAAGGTGGACTCCTAATAGTATTGGAACCTATTGTGTGAGGTGGAACGGTAGTACCGCTGGCCACAACAGTAGTACCGCCTACCCCTGCGGTAGTACCGCCCTGTGCGAGGCTGAGCGAGGATAACGGTTGGTTTTTCTTCCCCCCTTATAAAAGGAGGTCTTCTTCTCCAAGTTGACTTACCTCTTTTCCCCAAGCTCCATTGTTGCTTCAAAGCTCATTTTCGCCCGATCTCTCTCCCTACGCAATCAAACTTGTTGATTTTCTAGGGATTGGTTGAGAAGGCCCAGATCTACACTTCCCACCAAGAGAAATTTGATTCCCCCCGTCATCCCTTGCGGATCTTATTACTCTTGGGTGTTTGAGCACCCTAGACGTTTGAGGTCACCTCGGAGCCATATTCCATTATGGTGAAGCTCCGTGGTTTCGTTGGGAGCCTCCAATTCGGTTGTGGAGAGAGCCCCAACCTTGTTTGTAAAGGTCCGGTCGCTGCCTCCAAGGGCAACAATAGTGGAATCACGGCATCTCGCATTGTGTGAGGGTGTAAGGAGAATACGGTGGCCCTGATGGCTTCTTGGGGAGCATTGTGCCTCCACATCGCTCCAATGGAGACGTACTTCCCCTCAAAAGGAAGGAACTTCGGTAACACATCATCGTCTTCACCGGCTCCACTCTTGGTTATATCGTGCCTTTACTTGTGCAAGCTTTTGTGTTGTATCCTTAGCTTGCTTGTGTACTTTTTGTTGTTGTATCATATAGGTTGCTCACCTCGTTGCATATCTAGACAACCTACTTTGATGCAAAGTTTAAATTGGTAAAGAAACGTTAAAAATTGTTAGTTGCCTATTCCCCCCCCCCCTCTTTAGTCAACTATATCTATCCTTTCACACGCGATAATCCTCCTAGCGCAGCCACCTTGGGACAGGGAAGGATGGATCAAGGTTTCTTCTACTTCTAATTTAATCCCCATTTGTGCTCTACTTGATGATGCATGGATGCGAATTTTGGATAGCTAGGTTGTTGGCATGTGGTATTTTTTAGATGATGCAAACTGCGTTCTGTTATAGAAATATGGTACATCATGATAGTCGCCATGATAATGCATAATATGATCATTGAGCATAATTGTAGGAAAGATCTAGATTATTTTTCTCTATGAATCGATGCAAAAGTCTGTACAACCATGTAGAAGGGAAGACTGCTTCCGACGCTTTCTTGAAGTTTACCACGACATTCAAAATTCGAATACCCATGGAGATCTCTTCAATGAGTGGTGGGCATGGAATGGGCAACAAAATCTCTAGTTTTACGACTTTATCCCTATGTTTCATGCATGTGTGATGAACTTTGTGTTATGTTTGACGAATAAATTGTGTTGAATTAGATGTTGTGGACTGATGAACTATGTAATAAGTGCTATTTGTGTTATGTTTGTTTTTGAGTTTATTTGAGATGAGTTAGATATTTTTTTGTTGAACTTGTTTTTCTCTACTACTATTAAAAGAGCAAACTAGAGTTATTTTACAACCACCCAAACAAGTGTACACAGAACAATCAGAACCCTCAGGTCTAATCCATTTAGTCAAATCTAACAGTATATAATGACCCGATGGTTTGACAGCCGATTGAACGGCTGTGATTCAATGTTCTGCCGCGGCAAACCATGGTCGCGCTACTCCCCCAGATGACCGATGTGATCTGTAATTTTAGGATCGTCCTCAACCTCCCTCCCCTCGAATTCGCACAGATTTGCTCCATCCCCAACCTCCCCAGCGCCCTACCGCCTCCTCCCCTCATCGCCGCCCCTCGCCAGTCGTCCGTCCTGCACTCAGACTCTCGCTACCGACCCTGTCTGGTCTACCCGCAGACTCGCCGCTCCCTCCTCGCCGTCCTTCAGTTCTGCCCCTGCCGCCCCTCTCTCTTGCAGCGGAGCAGAAGCGGAAGCGCCGGGAGAAGATCAACCGACGATTCACTCTGTGCATTTTAAAACCGAACCGAAAAACCATACCGAAAATAAACCGAACCGAACCGATTTTTTTGTTTTTATGGTTTCTGGTTTCGGTATGGTATGAACTTTTCATACCGATTTGAACTTTGGTTTTTATGGTATATACCAAAAAACCGAATGGTTAACCGAATAAACCGAAGTAAAAGATAAATTTATATTTCTTGAGATGAACAACCGTACAAGTTGTCATTTTTCTTGTACATGAGTCAAATTCACTACTAAGCACCAACATTTTTCTTGTAGCATTGTCATTTTTCTCTTTTTAAAATGCTAAGCACGTCCATAACCATCAACAGATGAATCAATGCATGCATATATACTTATATATATAGTCATATACTATTTGTGTAAAATAGAATGTGTTTTGAGTCATAAATTTGCAAATTATTATTACGTCATTTTCAAATTCGCGTCAACTTTGGTTTTTATGGTATATACCGAAACCATACCGAAATAATTTGGTATATACCGAAACCGAACCGTATTTTAATTTCATACCGTATTTACCGAAGTATTAATACCGTACATACCGAAAAACCGTATAAACCGAACCATGTAAACCGAATAAACCGAACACACAGGGCTACCGACGATTCATTGAGCTATCCACCGTCATCCCCGGCCTCAAGAAGGTCAGCTCCTCTTCTTGCACATACGTACATACCCAACAAAATAATTATCTTAACTGATTGACCAAATAATTTCCTGAACTGATTGGCCAACTAAGTATGTCAAGCAGTAGCAGGAAAATCTCAAGGCACTCGAGGACGCAACCTCCAGAGCATTCAGTCCATGGTGCTCATTAGGAAATTGTGCACAGCCGCGCCGGAAGACATCGGCGGCTGCTGCCAGTCATCGTCTGCAGCGGCCGTAGCTGGAAGCACGACGCCGACGACCGGGAAAGTGCTGCTGGAGGTCGAGCTCCCCTCTTATTGTTTCCCACATCCCCTTTCTTTCAAAATTCTGAACCCAAAGATACACATCCACCAACGTTGCGCTCGGTCATGAATATTACATCCTTGCACACCTGCATCAACAAGATGTCTATAATATCTACCTGCATGCTTAGGCTAGCGCTTGTGTACGCCCATGGTGCCATATGCTTCCAATCGGTTCAGAAGAAATCTATCTTATATGTGCATACCTGTCAGAAAGCATAAAGCACTCTGGTGAATCACTTTGGGATTTCATGGTTGTGCCAAAAATTGGTACCAGATCACAGGTCGTTCGTCCATGATTTTCCAAAAGCAAGTACAAGATCATGGTGTTACTGAAGTGGGAAGATAATTGATCTATAACCCAGTTTTGCGTCAACCCTGCGTCAATGGTGTTTCCAACGATCAACTATCCCCCTCTTTTTACCTCAAAAAAAAACTATCCCCCTCTTTTGTAGTATTGACAAAAACCATGCCAATGTTGCTACAGTTTCATCACCAAAAAAGAGAATGCAGTTTTGTTAAATTAATTTGTGTAATAATATGTTCATTACTGATCCTGAACAAGGAGTAGACGGATTATAGTTTCTAAAGCTTCTCTGTTGGGATGCATAGGCGAGAAGGACAGCTAGAGTCGCCGGCGTCACTTATGGAGCTCCACACCATTGCCCAGTTGTACAATAGCATGTGCAATTTTCTCCATTCAAGACTACGTGCAAATTGTGAACTCTTTGCCAAACAAGAAGATATGAGGATCAGGCATATAGGAAGAGATATTACACCATCAGTCAAGTATATTTATGCAGCAATGCCTTATTACTCCTACAAAAGATACCATTACTGCTGCTCATATGAAGAGATATTACACCATCAGTTGAGTTTGGCTAAATCTGCAGTTTTCATTACAATGCATGAATCTTATTTATCTTGCTTCAAATGAACAAACAAGATAGGATGAAGTACCCATCTTCCAGTCATCTGGCAAGCAACAGTCCAGTGCATATTGCAGACCTTCTTAGCAAGCATCATCAAGTGCCATTGTATCTTGAATAACACAATTGTATAGGGATCTTGAATAGCACATCAAACAGAGGCACGCCTAATTGAAATTACATTGGTACATTAGTACACGTAAACTGCACATTGGTACATTAGTACACGGTAAACTGCACAGTTGACACGAAGTAATGTCTAAGGACTAAGATCAAATCAGAATTAGTCCTGGCAGTCAATACAGCAATGAGAATTCATTTCACAATAACATAGCTCATACCAGTGGAGGCATCGAACTGTGCCCATATATTTTTGCGCACCCACGCCCGCTACTTGTTGTCTTGTTGCGGGCATCCGCGCTGGGTCGCCCGTGAGCATGCTGAGCTCAAGCGCATCCTTCGGCACTTCGGCGACCAGATTCGAAGAAGGACGGGGAAGAGCAGGGGCGTGGAAGTCTCGCACCTCCGACGGAGCCTAGCACTGGGATGCTCCCGTGCACGCCGAGCTTGGGGACCTCCTCGGCCACTTGGGCGGCCGGATTCGATGGAAAGGCAGGGAAGAGCAGGGGTTGCGAACCTCTTGGTGGCGGTGGGTACGAAGGGGAGGGGTGGCCTGAGGAGGCGGGGAGAGGGAGCTGGCGACGACCAAGGAAGAATGGGGAACGACAGGGAGAAATGTGAGGGCCGATGGGATTTTTTTTTAGGTGAAGCGGTGGGTGGGTAGGTAGTTGACGGTGTGAGGGGCCTAACTGAGGGAACGCCCCCCTGTCCATTGATATGGGCCAGAAAATTATCAAAAGTACGATCAATCCAGCCCAGCCGTTCGTCTGATGCCCGATGCCTAGCGCTCGGCTGAGTTTCTTTTACCTACTAAAGTTAGCGATTGGGTTCTTGAATCGGAAAGCAAGCTAGCTGCTAGGTAGGCAACGAATGAATCATATCCAAAATTAAAGTATTTGTAAAGGTGTAATTAGATTTCAGTTGACTTAGACTAAGTTGATTGATATTAGCATGTTTATTTTAAAAAAATCACCTTTTTTATTTGGATTTATGTTTTCTAAATTTTAATACATGAATATATTTGTCATTTTTTCAATCAAGACTCAATAATTATTTTTATCTCTCTAAAACCGGCCGCGTACGCAACGTGCAGGAGTTCCCAGGGAGATGGCCCATGACCCCTGGGGGCATAGGTTTAGTCCGGCGTGCTGGCCTCTCTATTAAGCCTAGGTCGGGTTGCGGCGTATTGTTTGGCTGAGGCCGGGCATGACCCAGAAAAGTGTGTTCGACCGGAGTTAATCCAGCGTGGTGGGTAAGTTGGTGCACCCCTGCAGGGAAGAAAACATCTATCGATAGCTTGTCCTACGGTAACGGACACTTGGAGTTGTATCCCGATCGATACAACTAGAACTGGATACTCAGGATGAGACTAGATGGTGATGAGTAATGGATTGTGATGATAACTGGATAGTATGGCTCTGGGATTGCTTTCTCGCGGGGAGTCGAGAAAGGATCTCTGGCCGAGGTTCATAACATTACTACTACTTTACTTTATGCTACTCTACTCCCTCCTGTTGCTGCAAGATGGTGGTTTCCAGAAGACGCTAGTCTTTGATAGGACTAGGCCTTCTCTCTATTCTGGCATTTCTGCAGCCCAGTCCACATATACAGCCTTCCTTTGATAATGTTGCATATGTAGTGTAGATCCTTGCTTGTGAGTACTTTGTATGAGTACTCATGGTTGCTTTGCTCCCCCTTTTCCCCCTTTCTTCTTATTTCCGGTTGATGCAACCAGATGTCGGAGCCCAGGAGCCAGATGTCACCGCCGATGCATACTACTACGTGGAGACCGTCAACGACCAGGAGTAGTTAGGAGGCTCCTAGGCAGGAGGCCTTGCCTTTTCGATCGATGTTGCTTTTGTGCTAGCCTTCTTAAGGCAAACTTATCTAACTTATGTCTGTACTCAGATATTGTTGCTTCCGCTGACTCTTGTGTTTTCGAGCTTATGTATTCGAGCCCTCGAGGCCCCTGGCTTGTAATATAAAGCTTGTTTTATTTTAATTTATGTCTAGAGTTGTGTTGTGATATCTTCCCGTGAGTCCTTGATCTTGATCGTACACATTTGCGTGTATGATTAGTGTACGAATGAATCGAGGGCGTCACAAGTTGGAATATGACCCGTTCAAATTCAAATGTCTGATATCCACACCAAACTTTCTGTGAGTTCGTACTCAATTCGCCGTTCCTTTTCCATAGCTCGTCCCATTTGCTCTTCTGCAAACTCATACTTGTCGTGGCCATCGCGCTCTAGAACTCTTCGCATCTGAACGGTCGCAGCTAGCTGCAACACAGCAAACACAAAGTTAATGATATTATCGACACCAAACTTGTGACCTTGTGTGGGTATGGCAGAAGATAGCTCGGTTCTATATGTGGATGATATCATATTTGCGCAACCTTGCAATGATTTTTTCTTACCCTCTTGAGCCTTCCCGCATGCTGTTGGTAACATGGTAAAAAAAATAACGAAGCGTGGGAATTTGGGGTGACAGGAGGGATGGCTGGTCTAGCTACCCTTGACTAGCACAAGTGGCGTCGGTTCGGACATGCTCTGCTCCTTCTCCTCCCCATTTCCCCAGCCTGGTGCTTCCTGGCATCGATCCCCGAGTGGAGGCAGAGGGTGATGACCAGGTGAAAACCTCATCTGGCTCTATCCAGGCTGACAGCAGCGGGGTCTATGGCATGGATCTCTTCTTGAAGGCATCGTTGCGGTGGCCCTTTGTCCTTCGTGTTACTCTGGGTGAAAACATCGATCCGTTGGATCGAGCGATGACGACACTCCGGCATCGTACCTTTGTTGAAGGCACCTCTATGGAGTCCATGGTCCGTCGAGTTTCAGCATCGTCTCTTCACGGTGGCGCAGTACATGGTTGAGAGCTCCATAGACCCCTAGTGATGCTCTATTTATTCACTTCATGTTTACTTTGGGGTGTTTGTGGTAGTGTTGTTGTTTGTCGGCTCCCTTGTATATTTCCTTGGGCATGTGTGGTGTGTTGGCGTGTTGTATATGGGTTTTGTAAGTTGGTCGTGGCTTTATCTATAAAGCGGAGCGAAAGCCTGTTTCTGTAATCAACATCAATACATCAAGTAATGTTACATGTACGGGGAGGTAACATATGGTTTAACAGGCATGCTGACTTGAAAGAGTGTGATTGGAAGATAAAGAGAGGGATGGGCCCAACCCCATACAATTAGAGGGGGGGAATTGGTTGAAAAGTTTTGTAAAATGTTTGTGCGTCAAAGATTGGTGGTGGTACCTTAGTCCAACAAGGATCAAATCGCATGTGTGATGTTTTGGTGTCTTGGGCATGATTGTGTATGTATGATGGTGTGAGTCTATGCATGTGTGCATCTACGTTTTATGGGTGTTTCTCAAACAAAAAAATCATGTCAATTTGTTTTACATGTATATGAGCGGCAATAGATCTGATGTTCATCCGCTGAGCTTCGCTAGGACCCCATTCACCTCATACTCATCAGCGTATTGTAGCCGGTCCACCCAAAGCTTGTCAAACCAATTTAGAATGGACTTGAGCTCCTTCGGACCAGACTTTCCCTTGGAGTCTTTCCTACTCTCTCTCTCTCTCTCTCCTTCGCACTAGAAACACTTGCCTATTATTCAAGGATGTGTCTAGAACTCAGTCGACATGGCTGGATGTTGCAAACGGCGATGAAAAATGTTGTGATGGTACAACAACAATAAATGCTACAACCGTTCTAACTAAAATGCTACAACCATGTTGATGGGTTGGAGGAGGTGTTGGAGAGGGGGAGGGCTGCGCCACGCAAAGGGTGCAGCAGCCCTCCCACCCCCCTCTATTTATAGGGTGAAGGGAGAGGGGTCCGACCCCCCTAGATGCATCTAGAGGGGGCGGCGGCCAAGGGGGGGACTTGCCCCCCAAGTTTGGTGGGAGGCGCCCCCACTGAGGGAGTCCTGGACTAAGGAGTCCTCGGGCGTCCGGCCTGTTATCTATGGGCCGGACTGATGGGCTGTCAAGATATGAAGACTGAAGACTGTACCCGTGTCCGGATGGGACTCTCCTTGGCGTGGAAGGCAAGCATGGTGAACAACTATGAAGATTCCATCTTATGTAACCGACTCTATGTAATCCTAGATCCCTCTGTGTCTATATAAATCGGAGCGTGTAGTCCCGAAAGGATATACTCAATACCGTAGTCATACAGGCTAGACTTCTAGGGTTTAGCCATTACGATCTCGTGCTAGATCAACTCTTGTAATACTCATATTCATCAAGATCAATCAAGCAGGAAGTAGGGTATTACCTCCATAGAGAGGGCCCGAACCTGGGTAAACATCGTGTCCCCCGTCTCCTGTTACCATCAACCTTAGAAGAAAAAATACTCAAACTGAACCCCGCTTTATCCTTTTCCTCTTTATGTGTTCATTTTTCCTTCTCTTTTTTATTCTTTCACATGCTATTTCATGAATATTAGTCCGTAGGACAATATACACATCAACAATCATACCATAGGCTAGCTTCTAGGGAGCCTATCTGATCTCGCCCTCTAACACCAATATCACCCACTCTTGTGGCCTATGTCTTTCAAGCATCCCGTGCGAGAACCTCTATAAATATTCATACATTCGGGAGTGAATCTCATGGAAGCACGTGGTCACCTAGGTATGAGTGGTTGTCGTTTGTTGCAGTAAGGACTGCACCCAAATGAGTTCGGCAGTAGCATTTGCAGCAGCTTTGTACTCAGCTTCTGTACTACTCCGAGAAACAGTGGCTTGCTTGCGAGCATCCCAGGCGATTAGGTTTGAACCAGAGAACACA
>NC_041392.1:265557920-265589930 GCF_002162155.2 Triticum dicoccoides
CAGAGAAGGCAGACAACACTCCAGAGGTGGTTGGCCGAAGATGCAAACCAAAGGAAGCAGTAAGACGAACATAGCGCATAATGCGTTTGACTGCAGACCAATGTGTGTCACGAGGCTCATGAAGATACTGGCAGACACGGTTAACTGCAAAAGCAAGATCTGGTCGAGTAATGGTAAGATACTGTAGCCCGCCAACAATATTGCGATACTTAGTAGCGTCATCAGAACTGAGAAGCACACCAATATCTGCAGAGAGATTCTCAGTCGCAGCCATGGGTGTGGTGACAGGTTTACACTTCCAGATGTAGCACCCCACCACTACTAAGACGCCGATGGAGGAAACCATACCTGCCATCCACGAACCACGAACTCAGCACACGTTCAATCTTTAAGATGTTGTCGATGCACACCACAATCTGCATCCGCTCCTGGACTACCTCCCAAGCTCCGCGCCGACGCTGAAGCAAACGTCGTCACAACGGTGGAGCCCGAGGACACAGGTCCACCACAAGGATGCCGCTGCCGCCACGCTATCCTTACTTGAACAGACTAGTTTCCAAATCCATCTCCAACCATAGGGCCAATGGCCTCGTCAGGGAAGGATCTGAAGAATCTTTATTTAACACAGCCAAGACAATGAACAGTCTAAAAACCTAGACTACGAGAATATATTTGTCATTTTTTCAATCAAGACTCAATAATTATTTTTATCTCTCTAAAACAATCCAATATTTTATCATCCCTCTAAAAATACATGAAGACGGAGGAGGATCTCCTCGATAAATACTACCTCTGTATGTTAATATAAGACATTTTTTCAGTTTAGTTTACAAAGGGCGTAGTACATAATGTTGTTTAGTTGTTGTTTTTCAAACAAATATGTAAAAAATTATATTAAAGTTATGTGATCGTGAATTTATTGTGAAGACATGTTCGTCGGTCGTGTATTACACTCGCACTCTCATTGTTGGGCATGAGACATATTTCGATGGCTTGGTAAAAAAATCCTAAAAATAAGATTTTAAATGGATTTTTTAATAAATTATGATACGTGCGTTGCACGTGCACGCTTACTGGTAGTTGAAGAAGCCCAATGTTGTTGGGCACCCGTTTTACATCATCTGTTACAATAGAAAAATTTCTGGTGCCCTGAAACCTTCACTGTCCTGCCTAAAACATTTTTTGACATCAACTTTTACATCAGAGATGCTTTCTACGAGAAGCAAGTTTTATTGTTAGGGGGTGTTTGTTTCCAGGGACTTTTTTGTGTAGGGACTAAAAAAAGTCCCTCTTAGAGACTTTTTTACCAAACAGGAGGGACTTTTTAAGGACTAAACTAGACATTTGGTACTAAATGAAGAAGACTCTCAAGGAGAGTCTTCATGAGACTTTTTGGGACTTTTCCAACAATGCCCCTCCATGCACCCATTGGCCCGCTACCCTATGATGTTGTTTGATTGTTATTTTTCTATATATTAGGGGCAACATGGTCATTTAATAACCTCTAGGAAGGGACTAGGGACTTTTTAGTCTCTGGAAAAAAACAGAGAGAGACATTTTAGGGACTAGGGACTTTTTAGCTGGGACTAGAAAAAGTCTATTTGGGCTACTTCACAAATATTTGGATAGAAAAATCATTGCCAGGTTACCTGGAAGATAGCTCAAATATATACCCCGCACGGCGATCAAGTCCCAGGCACTCGTAGATTTCATCAATGATTGGACGGAGTTACAGGCACCTGAGGAGAAACCAGATAATACATATTGGACTATTCATTTTGATGGGTCCAGACAGTTAGAGGGTTCGGGGGCTGGAGTCATATTAACTTCCCCACGAGGTGACAAGTTTTGTTATGTCCTCCGTTTAATGTTCCCTTGTACTAACAATGCAGCTGAATATGAGGCTTTACTCCACAGTCTTCGGATGGGTAAAGAGATGAATTTGAGCTGGGTTAAGTGCTTCGGTGATTCAGATCTAGTGGCTCAGCAAGTGTCTGGCACTTGGGATTCTAAGGACCCACTCATGGCTGCATATCGGCGAGAGGTGGACGCAGTGGCTGGTCACTTTAAAGGTTATCAGGTGGACCATATAGACCTGCGGAAGAATGAAGCGGCGGACGCTTTAAGTCGTCTTGGTTCCCAACGTAAACCGGTTCCACCCAATGTCTTTCTTGATGTATTGCACAATCCGTCAGTCAAAATACCAACCGAAGAAGATTTGGCTATTCCTGATCCGGAGGCTCAGTTGGTGGCAGCTCTGCATGCCATACCGGATTGGACGATCCCATATCTGGATTACATGAACCGGGGCGAGTTACCAGCTGAGGAAACGTTGGCTCGACAGATAATCCGGCGGTCCAAGTCCATGACCATACTCAACGGGGAGTTACATCGTTACAGTGTTTCAGGACCAATTCAGCGATGTGTTTCTCCTCAAGAAGGTTGTGAGATTTTGCGAGAAATTCATGAAGGGGATTGCGGTCACCACGCCGGTTCAAAGTCGTTGGTTGCCAAAGCTTTTCGCCACGGTTTTTACTGGTTGATGGCGCATGCTGATGCAGAGGATTTAGTCAAAAGATGTGATGGATGTCAAAAGTTTGCCCGCCGTGCGCACGTTCCGGCTCAAGAGTTGCGGATGATTCCAATTACGTGGCCGTTTGCAACTTGGGGGCTAGATATGGTTGGACCCTTCAAGCGCTCCAAGGACAAGAAGACCCATCTGTTAGTAGCAGTTGATAAATTCACTAAATGGGTAGAGGCAGAGCCAGTCAGCAAGTGTGATGCAGCCATGGCGGTTCAATTCATCAAAAAGGTGATATTCCGGTTTGGCTTTCCACATAGCATTATAACAGACAATGGTACTAACTTATCAAAAGGAGAGATGGAAGAATTCTGTCAACGTGAGCACATCCGGCTTGATCTAGCATCAGTGGCTCACCCCCAATCTAATGGTCAAACAGAAAGGGCAAATCAAGAAATTCTACGGGGTATCAAACCAAGGCTTATGGTTCCCTTAAAGCGGACGCTGGGTTGTTGGGTCGAGGAGCTACCTTCTGTGTTATGGAGCATCAACACCACACCCAATAGGTCTACGGGTTACATGCCTTTCTTCATGGTTTATGGAGCGGAGGCGGTTCTTCCTAGTGACATCCGTCACGATTCGCCCCGTGTGGCAGCTTATGTTGAAGCTGATAATGAGAAGGCACGTCAGGATTCTCTGGACCTGTTGGATGAAGAGCGGGATCTTGCAGCAGCACGTTTGGTGATTTATCAACAAGATCTTCGACGTTATCATAGCCGCCGGGTTAAAACTAGAACCTTTCAAGAAGGTGATTTGGTGCTCCGGCTCATCCAAGATCACACTGATATGCACAAGTTATCCCCCCCTTGGGAAGGACCCTTTGTGGTCAGCAAAAATCTGCACAACGGATCCTACTACCTCATTGATGTTCGAGAGCATGAAGACTCACGTCAATCGGAGGAGGAGACAAAGCATCCATGGAACATAGCTCTCCTTCGGCCTTACTATACTTGAAGCCATAGGCTCTTCATCTATACATATTTATGACAGTGTATATACCATATAATAAACCGAAGCCTCCGTTATAAGCGGGGTATCTGTTCTTTCTTATACCATATGTGTGCTTTTACAAGTTAACGGTCAAAGCGGATTCTCTGTTAAACCGGCTTTAGCAGCTGCATAAAGATAAAGAAAATCACTAGGGGGCTTGGTCATGTTTGAACCACAGCTACACCTCTTGATAGGCATTTCAACCACACAAGGAAAAATTTGTGGAGCCAAAGAGAGTATTGTACATAGTACAAACTCAAACATAGGCACACGCTGAGCACCGCTCACAAAGTTACTTGGGGGCTCTTTTTTGCAAAGCAATAAAGAGTTTGAAAGGACCCTCGTAATTAGCTATCAAGCCACGGCTTGGAAGCCTGGTGTATTCACCTAAAACCCCGGGTTAACCTGCCTTCATCAAGTAAGCCACTCCTATCCAGGTAATCCTGGCATGACCCATCGAACGTTTGACAAGTCAATCTTTTACAGACCCTGAACTTGTCACAGTTAAAACGATGATTGGTTAATTGGAGGCCCATCTTAAAAGGCTTTGTTAAATGGTTTAACTCAGAGGCCTGACAGCCCATGAAAAGCCTCGATTTGGAGCCTGGCAGCTCGTAAAAAGCCTCGCATATTTTCCTATTTGAATTTTGTTTGTTGACAATCATAAGTATTTTTTGATAAACCGGCGTCCTTGACCCGGCTTGCTTTCCAACCACCAGTTGTTGGCACATGATCAATTATAAACCGGTGGTCATTGACCCGGCCTGGTTTGACTAAATCACCAGTGTTATAAAGAAAATCCGGTAGTTATACCGGTCCAGTTTAATAGATAGACCAGCATTATGAAGATGAAATTATCAAACGTATCGGGTTGGTGTTAAACACCTTTGCTGTATACACGTTTGGTCAATCAATGAGGTATGTTCTGTACATTATTTTTTGTACAAAACACTTGATTATTCAGCTAAAGTACTATATACTTATTGGATATTATGACATGTTTAGCGGACATTTTTATTTAGGTTTTCGGGCTTAATGTCACTATGGAGGGGCTGCTGGCATTGCTACGGATGTGAAATACCCCCAAGGCTAATTTGACTGTATATTAACCCTTTCCACATCACTTAAGATGACATTAAGCCCGGAACTTATTTGTGGATTGCCGTTTGGGTCATATTGGTGTAATGCGCATGAAGAAACTCCATGCTGATGGGCTTTTGGAATCACTTGATTATGAATCAGTTGATGCTTGCAAACCACGCCTCATGGGCAAGATGACTAAGACTCCATTCTCCGGAACAATGGAGCGAGCAACAAACTTCTTGGAAATAATACATACTAATGTATGCAGTCCGATGAGTGTTGAGGCTCGCGGCGGGTATCATTATTTTTTGACCTTCATAGATGATTTGAGCATATATGGGTATATCTACTGGAAGAAACATAAGTCTGAAATGTTTGAAAAGTTCAAAGAATTGCAGAGTGAAGTGGAAAATCATCGTAACAAGAAAATAAAGTTTCTACGATCTGATCGCAGAGGCGAATATTTGAGTTACGAGTTTGGTCTTCAATTAAAACAATGTAGAATAGTTTCACAAACTCATGCCACCTAGAACACCACAGTGTAATGGTGTGTCCAAACATCATAACCGTACTTTATTTGATATAGTGCACTCTATGATGTCTCTTACCGATTTACCACTATCGTTTTGGGGTTATGCATTAGAGACAGCTGCATTCACATTAAAAAGGGCACCATCTAAATCCGTTGAGACGACACCGTATGAACTGTGGTTTAGCAAGAAGCCTAAGTTGTCGTTTCTTAAAGTTTGGGGTTGCGATGCTTATGTGAAAAACTTTCATCTTGATAAGCTCAAACCCAAGTCGGAGAAGTGCGTCTTCATAGGATACCCAAAAGTAACTGTTGGGTACACCTTCTATCACAGATCTGAAGGAAAGATATTTGTTGCTGAAAATGGATCTTTTCTAGAGAAGGAGTTTCTCTCGAAAGAAGTGAGTGGGAGGAAAGTAGAACTTGATGAGGTAACTGTACCTGCTCCCTTATCGGAAAGTAGTTCATCACAGAAATCTGTTTCTGTGACTCCTACACCAATTAGTGAGGAAGCTAATGATGATGATCATGTAACTTTAGATAAAGTTACTAACAAACCTCGTAGGTCAACCAGAGTGAGATCTGCACCAGAGTGGTACGGTAATCCTGTTCTAGAGGTCATGTTTATTGACCATGACGAACCTACGAACTATGAGGAAGCGATGATGAGCCCAGATTCCGCAAAATGGCTTGAGGCCATGAAATCTGAGATGGGATCCATGTATAAGAACAAAGTATGGACTTTGGTTGACTTGCCCAATGATCGACAAGCCATAGAAAATAAATGGATCTTCAAGAGGAAGACGGACACTGATAGTAGTGTTGCTATCTACAAAGCTCGAATTGTCACAAAATGTTTTCGACAAGTTCAAGGTGTTAACTACAATGAGATTTTCTCACTCGTATCGATGCTTAAGTCCGTCTGAATCATGTTAGCAATTGCCGCATTTTATGATTATGAAATTTGGAAAATGGATGTAAAGACTGCATTCCTGAATGGATTTCTGGAAGAAGAGTTGTATATGATGCAACCTAAAGGTTTTGTCCATCCTAAAGGTGCTAACAAAGTGAGCAAGCTCCGGCGATCCATCAATGGACTGGTGCAAGCATCTCGGAGTTGGAATAAACATTTTGATAGTGTGATCAAACCATATGGTTTTATACAGACTTGCGGTGAAGCCTGTATTTACAAGAAAGTGAATGGTAGCACTACAACATTTCTGATAAGAATGTGTGAATGACATATTGTTAATCGGAAATAATGTAGTATTTTTCGGAAAGCATAAAGGAGTATTTGAAAGGAGTTTTTCAAATAAATACCTCAATGAAGCTACTTACATATTGAGCATCAAGATCTATAGAGATAGATCAAGACGCTTGATAAGTTTTTTTCAATGAGTACATACCTTGACAAGATTTTGAAGTAGTTCAAAATGGAACAGTCAAAGAAAGAGATCTTACCTGTGTTACAAGGTGTGAAATTGAGTAAGACTCAAAGCCCGACCACGGCAGAAGATAGAAAGAGAATGAAAGTCATTCCCTATGCCTTAGCCATAGTTTCTATAAAGTATGCCATGCTGTGTACTAGATCTATTGTATACCCTACATTGAGTTTAGCAAGGGAGTACAATAGTGATCTAGGAGTAGAACACTGGACAGCGGTCAAAATTATCCTTAGTGGAATAAGGATATGTTTCTCGATTATGGAGGTGACAAAAGGTTCGTCGTAAAGGGTTACGTCGATGCAAATTTTGACACTGATCCAGATGACTCTAAGTCTCAATCTGGATACATTTTGAAAGTGGGAGAAATTAGCTAGAGTAGCTCCGTGCAGAGCATTGTTGACATAGAAATTTGCAAAATACATACGGATCTGAATGTGACAGACCCATAGACTAAACTTCTCTCACAAGCAAAACATGATCACACCTTAGTACTCGTTGGGTGTTAATCACATAGCGATGTGAACTAGATTATTGACTCTAGTAAACCCTTTGGGTGTTGGTCACATGACGATGTGAACTATGGGTGGTAATCACATGGTGATGTGAACCATTGGTGTTAAATTACATGGCGATGTGAACTAGATTATTGACTCTAGTGCAAGTGGGAGACTGAAGGAAATATGCCCTAGAGGCAATAATAAAGTTGTTATTTATTTCCTTATTTCATGATAAATGTTTATTATTCATGCTATAATTGTATTAACCGAAAACATAATACATGTGTGAATACATAGACAAACATAATGTCACTAGTATGCCTCTACTTGACTAGCTCGTTAATCAAAGATGGTTAAGTTTCCTAACCATAGACATGAGTTGCCATTTGATTAACGGGATCACATCATTAGGAGAATGATGTGATTGACTTGACCCATTCCGGCACTTGATCGTTTAGTATGTTGCTATTGCTTTCTTCATGACTTATACATGTTCCTATGACTATGATATTATGCAACTCCCGTTTACCGAAGGAACACTTTGTGTGCTACCAAACTTCACAACGTAACTGGGTGATTATAAAGGTGCTCTACAGGTGTCTCTGAAGGTACTTGTTGATTTGGCGTATTTCGAGATTAGGATTTGTCACTTTAATTGTCGGAGAGGTATCTCTGGGCCCACTCGGTAATGCACATCACTATAAGCCTTGCAAGCATTGTAACTAATGAGTTAGTTGCGGGATGATGTATTATGGAACGAGTAAAGAGACTTTCCGGTAACGAGATTGAACTAGGTATTGATATACCGACGATCGAATCTTGGGCAAGTAACATACCGAAGACAAAGGGAACAACGTATGTTGTTATGCGGTTCGACCGATAAAGATCTTTGTAGAATATGTAGGAGCCAATATGTGCATCCAGCTTCCGCTATTGGTTATTGACCAGAGAAGTGTCTCGGTCATGTCTACATAGTTCTCGAACCCGTAGGGTCCACACGCTTAACGTTCGTTGACGATATAGTATTTAAGAGTTATGTATGTTGGTAACCGGATGTTGTTCGGAGTTCCAGATAAGTTCAAGGACATGAAGAGGAACTCCGGAATGGTCTGGAGATAAAGTTTGATATATGGGATAATAGTGTTTGGTCTCCGGAAGGGGTTCCGGATGTATCCCGAAATGTTTGGGTACGAGAACACTTTATTTGGGCCAAAGTGGAAAGCCCACAAGGTTTTTGGAAAGTGCAAAAGGAAGTTTTGCAGAGTCCAGGGGCCAGACGCCAGGGTCCCTGGCGTCTGGGTCCAGACGCCGGGAACCCTAGCGTCTGGGTCCAGACGCCGGGAACCCTAGCGCCTGGCCCTGGAGTCTGAGAAGGACTCTTGCCTTTCGGGTGAAACCGACTTTGTGGAGGATTTTACTCCAAGTTTCGACCCCAAGGCTCAACATATAAATAGAGGGGTAGGTGAGGGAGTCCTGGATTAGGGGGTGTCCGGATAGCCGGACTATACCTTCGGCCGGACTCCTGGACTATGAAGATACAAGATTGAAGACTTCGTCCCGTGTCCGAAAGGGACTTTCCTTGGCGTGGAAGGCAAGCTCGGTGATACGGATATGTAGATCTCCTACCATTGTAACCGATTTATGTATCCCTAGCCCTCTCCGGTGTCTATATAAACCGGAGGGTTTTAGTCCGTAGGACGAACGGCAATCATACCATAGGCTAGCTTCTAGGGTTTAGCCTCTCTAATCTCGTGGTAGATCTACTCTTGTACTACCCATATCATCAATATTAATCAAGCAGGACGTAGGGTTTTACCTCCATCGAGAGGGCCCGAACCTAGGTAAAAACATTGTGTCCCCTGTCTCCTATTACCATCTGCCTAGACGCACAGTTCGGGACCCCCTACCCGAGATTCGCCGGTTTTGACACTGACATTGGTGCTTTCAATGAGAGTTCCTCTGTGTCATCACTTTTAGGCCCGATGGCTTCTCCGATCATCAACAGCGATGCGATCCAGGGAGAGACCTTTCTCCCTGGACAGATCTTCATATTCGGCGGCTTTGCACTGCGGGCCAATTTGTTGAAGACATTCTCCCTTTGAGTATTTAAACCATATGTATCTTTTAGTGCAAGGTAACTTATGTTCATCATTATATACTGACTCCACCCTATTTTCAACGTGCTGATTCGCCTCTCGTTTAACTTATGTCTGGCATCAAAATTCAATTTAATTAAGTTGAGTGTCAGGTTCTCTACAACCGGATATTAAGAAATTCCCATCTGCCACATAATCGCGGGCACGGCTCTCGAAAGTTTATACCCTGCAGTGATGTCCCAACTTAGCCCATCACAAGCTCTCACGGTCAATGAAGGATATTCCTTCTCCCAGGAAGACCCAATCAGTCTCGGAATCCCAGTTACAAAACATTTCAACAATGGCAAAACAAGACCAGCAAAGCCGCCCGATGTGCCGACAAATCCCGATTGGAGTCGCATGTATCTCGTTCTCAGGGCACACCGGATGAGCACTCCGTACAACTAAAACAAACCCTCGAGTTTCCCTGAGGTGGCACTGCAAAGTACTCTAGTTCGGACCAACACTCAGAGGAGCACTGGCCCAGGGGGGTTAAAATAAAGATGACCCTTGAGTCTGCAGAACCCAAGGGAAAGGTATATGGTGGTAGGTATGCAAATGGTAAAACCAAGGTTGGGCCTTGCTGGAGGAGTTTTATTCAAGGCGAACTGTCACGGGGTTCCCATAACACCCAACCGTGTAAGGAACGCAAAATCAAGGAACATAACACCGGTATGACGGAAACTAGAGCAGCAAGAGTGGAACGAAACACCAGGCATAAGGCCGAGCCTTCCACCCTTTACCAAGTATATAGATGCATTAAATTAAATAAGACATAAATAATGATATCCCAACAATATCCATGTTACAACATGGAACAAGCTTCATCTTCACCTGCAACTAGCAACGCTATAAGAGGGGCTGAGCAAAAGCGGTAACATAGCCAAACAACGTTTTGCTAGGAAAGGTGGGTTAGAGGCTTGACATGGCAACATGGGAGGCATGATATAGAAAGTGGTAGGAAGCGCGACATAGCAATAGAGCAAACATCTAGCAAGCAAAGATAGAAGTGATTTCGAGGGTGAGGTCATCTTGCCTGCAAAGTTCTCAGAGTTATCGAAAGCTTGATCCTTGAAAGCGTACTCAACAGGTTCCTCGTTCACGTACTCGTCTCCCGGCTCAACCCAAAGCAAGAACACAAGCAAAGGAACAACAATCAACCACGGTCCAATGCACAAGCAACATGATGTAAAACATGGCATGATATGCAAGACATGATATGCAATGCATATGCGTGCTCCGGAAGGAAAAGAATGATCAAGGCATTAACTTGGCAAACCAAGTATGCCGCTGGAAAGATGAGATGATTTCGGTTGAAATCGATATAAAGATCACCGGAAACGGATGCACGGTTTGCAAATGGCAAGCATCACAAGAATGACGCAAAACTGCGACTAATAACACTATGCCACTTAGAATGCAACAGGAAACTAAGCTAATGCACTCCAACATAGCACCAAAGCATATGGCAGTGATGTACAAGAGATGTTTGACAAAACATGAACACTGAGCTACGGCTAAATCACAATAGAATAGGTTCAAAGAAGCATGGCAAAAGTGCAAAAGATATCAGCATCACAAACTTAGTGAAAAATACTAACATGGCAAAAAAACATCCGGAAGCAATGTTTAGAGCAAGCAAACAACATGCTACAGGAACATATCATAGCAAACAAAGGCATGGAGTGATTCTACTAAAAGCATATATATTCATAATGAAAACCCGGATATTAACATGATGTATAAAAATATATTAGGAGGGCTCTAGACAAATAATGTTGACGTGATCCAATATGATGTACTTTAATCGTGAAGGTATGTTGCTTGAAGAGCAATTGGCCTGCATTGTTCACCTACATATATAGTGACAACAATTAATTCAACAAAAACGATCCTTTACAGATACCCTACTTAGAGCGAGCTGGGCCTCTCTTAGTTATAGGCAGGACGAGCATGTCACATGGTTAATTTTTATGGATAGAATTTACTAGAGGCTAATCTAATGCATGCTTCGCTGCGTCGTTCTTCATTCATAGGATCAACTCTTTTTTCTCGAGGAAAAGTTATTGTGGTCGGTTTTTATGTCATGGTTTTGTCTACACTGCCTTAGGTTTTAATTATATTTTTATTTCATTTGTCTATCATGTTAGGTTGTTGTTGGACATGGTATTTGTTCTGAAATAAGAGTGGAGTTGTAAGGTGTGTGGTGGAGTCCTTACATATTTCGGCCTTGGAGGTCTTATTCGATGTTGTGACCGTCCAATTATTGTTATAACGCTCATATGAGCCGGCCCATGAAGCTCTCGCTAAGTTAGCTCACTCCCTTAGCTTTTTTCTGCCGCTCTACTGGTTCAGAAAAAAATGGATACCATATTTTTTATTTGAAGAAGTTCATTAAAGCAAAATAAGTTCACATATTTTGTAAAAATTATTAGATTTTTTAAAATGTTGTGAATTAAAAAGACAGCCACTTTAAAAAATATTCATGAATTTTAAAATATTCATGGATTTCAAACAATGTTCATGAATTTTAAAAAGGTTCATTGATATAAAAATGCTGGTGAAGCTTTAAATCATTCTTGAATTAAAAATATTTTTGAATTAAAAAAATGTTCACGAATTCTAGAAAAATTTCATAGTCCTTTTAAATGCTCACAACTTTTAATAAATATTCATGAAATAGCATGTGAAAGAATAAAAAAGAGAAGGAAAAATGAACACACAAAGAGGAAAAGGATAAAGCGGGGAAAACCAAAATAAAAACAACATTTTTGTTGAAAACACAAAATAATCATGTAATACATTCTCAAAACCCGAAAACCCAGCTGGCCCAACGGCACACACCCTTTCAGGTGGGGCCTATAGCGTCCCCTACTACCCCGATGCACGAGGAGGCTCCAAATTTATGGAGCTTAGTATCTTATTATTACTAAAGGCTAATGCAGGTTGCGCAACACCGTTATTCACTCATGGGATTAAGTCATTTTTTCTCTAGCAGATTATTATGGCTGGCTGTTTCATTTTAGTTTATGAATGTTGGCTGGGTTTTAATTATGTTTTGGTGGTGTTTTTTCATTTGTATATTGTGTTGGGGTGCTGCTAGAGACGGCATTTATTCTAAGAGGAGAGTGGAGTTGTTTGTTGTGGAGTTGTGGTATCTTTAAACATTTTGACCTCGGTGTCGGCTGGTGGTCGGCGTGTGATTCCCTTGGGAGCTCATATTCTACTTTGAAACCATGGAATTGAATTGTTGTTGTAACATCCACATGAGCCAACCCACAAACCTCTCGCTCACTTAGTTCGCCTCCCTCCACTGGCTTGCTCCCCTACAATTTTATAAAAGGCCAGTTGTCTTTCTTTATTTGAAAAAGTTTGTTAAATCAAAAGATATTCATGGATTTTTCAAAAATATATATTTTTAAATTTTGTAGACTAAAAATACTTGAATTTTTGGAAAATAATTTAAAATTTTAAAAATATTCATGGATTTCAAATATTATTCACAGAATTTAAAAATATTATTTTAAAAAATGTTCATCAAATTAAAATTTATTTAGGGACTAAACAATGTTCACAATTTTTAATAGATATTCATGAATTAGAATATGGAAAAATAAATTTTAAAAATAGAATAGAAAAGAAAAAAAATAGGAACCTCAACCATCAACACACCCTTACAGGCAAGGCCTATAGCGCCCCCAGAGCCGCCACTGCACCAGGAGGACCAAAATTGAAGGAGCTTACTATCTGAAAAGAATTGGAAGCACTTGGGTGCTCCATACTCCCGTATGAACATTAAGTTCAAAAAAAAGTACCGATAACTTTGAATTTTTGGGGGGTTTTGGGATATGAAACCTAAGAGCCCAATCTACTTCCGGGCCGCATATTACTAGAGTCATTATGGACGGCGACAGCAGCCTGAACCTGCTTTACCAGGATACAGTGCGGAAAATGGGCATCGATCCCTCGAGGATTAAACCCACTAAACGACCTTTAAAGGCGTCATACCAGGTGTAGAGGCCAACTGTACAGGCTCAGTTACACTTGAAGTGGTCTTCGGATCTCCGGATAATTTCCGAAGCGAGGAGTTAATCTTCGACATAGTCCCGTTCCGCAGTGGCTATCATGCACTGCTCGGGCGAACCACATTTGCCAAGTTCAATGCGGTGCCGCACTACGCATACCTCAAGCTCAAGATGTCAGGCCCTCGAGGAGTCATCACGGTCAATGGAAACACCGAATGCTCTCTCCGAACGGAGGAGCATACGGCGGCTATCGTAGCGGAAGTACAAAGCAGCCTCTCAGTTAGAACGGTTGCATCTAGAGGGGGCGGCGGCCCTCCCACCTCCCTCCCATAGACAGACAACCAAATAACATGTATCAACTCATGCATTTTATAGTTCAGTTGCATCACGCCCCTCCGAACAGGCCATGAAGGGCCTCATAGTCTGGCTGTGGCCTGGAGAGGCCATGTCTGGGAGGTACTTCGGGCTGGTGAGGCTGCTGGTGGAGGCATGTCCAAGGCTCGAAGTCGTCAAGCGCTCCATATGCATCGAGGGTGCCCGTAGGGCGCTTGCCCGTGCGAAGGTGCACTGGGGCAAGCTGGATGCTGAGAAGCTTGTGAAGGACGGGCCACCGCCGGGCAAGGAGCATCGCAAGCCCGAGATGTATTATGAGGGCGTTCTGAAGGGTGCCCGCCTTGTGGCGGATGAATGTTCCATGAATGTAATTTTTCAGTGAACTCGCTCGTTTTGTCCTGTGTGCTGAAAACTTGTTCATGTGCGCCAAGCAATGCTTTTTGAATTTAAAATATTACCTTCTGTGCGGCCGTTTATGAAATTCAAGAAGGGGAGTATGATGAAGCCCTTGCCCCATGACGCTGAATATGCAATGGAGCGGGTGGGAGGGAAAAAATTCTACTATGGAGAAGAAGGCCAATGGGTTGATATGCTAGCATATGAATTCAATGCCGCCTACGTTATCGCCCGCTTATGCTATTGTCACTGATTAACTCATAAGGGTAAAATACTTTTTAGAATTCAATAGTCCGAACCTGGGTAAAACTTCGTCTCCCTTGCCTCCTGTTACCATCCGGCCTAGACGCACAGTTCGGGACCCCCTACCCGAGATCCGCCGGTTTTGACACCGACATTGGTGCTTTCATTGAGAGTTCCTTTGTGTCGTCGCCATCAGGAAGGATGCCTCGCCCCGTCTTTAAAGACGGCACCATTGCTAAGGGAGCTTTGGCTGTCGGCCAAACCCTCCGGCTAGGTGGTTTTCTTATGACCACCTGTTCGACTTCTGCGCCGACAATTACCTCTCGAGCCATCGAAAATAATCTTCATGTCAACTCGGAACTTGCCGAGCAGTTAGATCCAATAGAGCTTTCCTCCATAAATGAGCTCTTGGATCGCTTCGCCGCCCTGGGAGTCGCTACAGATTACGACCAGATTGGGCCTAAAACCGATTTGAGAGAGATTAACTCTCCCCAAGCCACCCATCATGTTACCGTGGTAGAGGGACGGTGTGGCGACCCTTCATCTATCTTAAGGACTCGCTACGTCCGGATTCCCGATCCCTCCAAGCCGGATGTCCACGGAGGGTAGGATATCACTCAAGACTTGAACATAGAATCAGGCGACGGACTGGATTCATTGGACGATGTCCAGGAATCCAAATTTTCGAGTTCGGAAATTCCTCGGCCTCTGAGCCTCAGAAGGGGTAAGGCTTCGGATTTAATTCCACCCACCCACCCGAACATTAGCGATCTATCCCAAATCAGCCAAGAGCCCAAAGAAACAGTACATCATTACTGGGCCAGATTCCTCCTGGTTATGAACAGGATAAAGGGCTGCCGCGAGGAAGACACAATTTCATTCTTCTGCAATAATTGCACGAACAAGGGAATACTCAACGCCATAAGTTGCCGTGATATTACATGCTTCGCTGACTTAGCGTCCATAGTACGAAAGTACTGTGCGATGGAAAGCGCTCGGAAAACCGAAACAAAATTTTGGGACAATCCGGCCCTTAAGGCAAGCCTAGTCCGAAATAAATGGGTGCATCATCGCCAGACACCCGGGTCAAACACCAAAAGGCAAAAACCCTCTACAGGGCATGGAACCATACTGGAAGGATGGCTTAATGGACCCTGTAAAATTCATAGTACAGAGGACGGCACACCAACTCACAGCCTTAGAGCATGTTGGATACTCCAGCAGGTGGCCAAAATTGGCGAAAACCTCCTAATTCCGGAGGCCACAGAAAGCCACCCCAGAGACACCAATATGGTATTAACAGTCTTTGAGACCCTCGCATCAAATAATATGCGAAAAAGGACACTCCGCAGCCTTACCGAAGTCTACCAAGTAGCAACAATAAACCCATGGAGTGACACGGCCATTACCTTTAACGCCAGTGATGAACCTAAATTCCGAACGGCCCGAGCACCAGCTGCATTGGTCCTCAGTCCAATAGTGGACGGCTTTCATCTTACCAAGGTACTCATGGATGGCGGCAGCGGATTGAACCTCATCTATGAGGAAACTCTTCAAAAAATGGATATAGACTGGAACCGCATCATGCGAAGCAGCACAACCTTTAGAGGAATAATCCCCAGTCGGGAGGCGTGCTGTATAGGAAAAATCACACTAGATGTGGTGTTCGGCACGCTGGACAATTACAGGTCCGAAGAGGTCACGTTCCATGTGGCCCCGTTTAGCAGCGGTTATCACGCTTTGCTAGGGCGGGAGGCATTCACAATCTTCCAAGCAATACCCCATTACGGGTACATGAAGCTCAAGATGCCCGGCCCTAATGGGGTCATCACTCTCGCTAGTGATCCGGACATAGCACTCCGTGCCGAAAACAAGACAGCCGCACTGGCCCTCGAGGCACTATCTGAAGCCCTAGCGGCTGAGGAGCTGACTGCGCTGCGCTCTACGGTGAATAGGGATGATGTGGTACTCAACAAAAGATCCAAATCCACCTCCTTTAAACCAGCGGACGAAATAGTCAAATTCCAAGTCCATCCAACGGACCCCAATAAAACAGCTTCCATCGGGGCACAGTTAAACCCTAATGTCGACGCTGCATTGCGAGAGTTCCTATGAGAGAACTGGGACATTTTCGCCTGGCACCCTTCAGACATGCCAGGAATCCCACGCAGGCTGGCCGAGCACAGCTTAAATATCCAAACAGGATTCAAACCTGTCAAACAGGCTCTCCGGCGATTTTCCGAACCTAAGAGACAGGCTATGGGACCTAGGGTAGACTATCTTCATGAGTATGGAGTACTCCAGCAATATTTACTTCATATACTTGTTGTACAGAATAATTGATGTTGTCAACTGGTGATGGGATTCTCGCACTACATGATGTTTGAGGTCCTTTCTGTTGGTTGAATAGATGAATCTGAGATTGTGTGATGCATATCGTATAATCATACCCACGGATACTTGAGGTGACATTGGAGTATCTAGGTGAAATTAGGGTTTTGGTTGATTTGTGTCTTAAGGTGTTATTCTAGTACGAACTCTATGATAGATTGAACAGAAAGAATAGCTTCATGTTATTTTACTACAGACTCTTGAATAGATCAATCAGAAAGGATAACTTTGAGGTGGTTTTGTACCCTACCATAATCTCTTTGTTTGTTCTCCGCTATAGTGACTTTGGAGTGACTCTTTGTTGCATGTTGAGGGATAGTTATATGACCCAATTATGTTATTGTTGTTGAGAGAACTTGCACTAGTGAAAGTATGAACCCTAGGCCTTGTTTCCTAGCATTGCAATACCGTTTTCGCTCACTTCTATCATTAGTTACCTTGCTGTTTTTATATTTTCAGATTACAAAAACCTATATCTACCATCCATATTGGACTTGTATCACCATCTCTTCGCCGAACCCTCTCACTGTCTTGATGGAACGCGCTGATGATGGCGGCAGGGTGAACATCAGCACAAATATCAAGACGTCTATTTGGGCTACTCGCCGGTTTCTACTATGTGTCGATGCTTACGTTCAGCGGAGCCATCAGCACAAATATCTAAGCTACATGCCATCGAGGTACCGCCTAGGTATGCTTCATGTTGACCTTGGTTTTATCAGTGACAATAGCTCGGTTGTGGAGTGGGTGGATGGTCCTTGGCCAGAGATTCTACAAAGGTGCCTAACAAGGATTTGGGACATGTACCATGAGCAGAACTTGGGGAGGGTGAAGGACAAACAAGCCCATGAGAAAGAGGTGGCTAAGCTATAGAAGGAAATTGATTTCCTGTCAAACAACTACAGCCAGTTGGTGGAAGATGTATCCAAGCTTTTTGACTATCAAGATGGCAAGATGTCTCATAACATGTACTATACCAGTCAGGCAATCAATGATCTAAATGCAAAGAAGAAACAACTTCAGGATCAAGCAAAGATTGAGATAAGTAAGGAAAAGATGAAGCCTGCCAAGGAGCAAAGGTGCATTCTTCAAAGCCAAGCAGATATCATTCAGAACATGAGGAAGGCCGTGAAGGAAGTGGAGGGGGACAGGGACCTACTTAAGCAAGAGAAGAAGAAGCTGGAGTATCTGATTGCTGATCTGGTCAATGCTGGGCATGCCAGCAAAGATAAGCTGGAGAGGATCAAGGCAATTATGAATGAGTGAAGTGCTTGGTGTGTGGGTTAAGTAATTAGTAGGCCTATATATATAGCTGGCCTTGGAATGTCATGCATGTTAGGTGTATATTTTGGGAAAGTTTCATGTGCTTTCAGAATGGTATGAGGGAGGGAGGTACTCTTATGGTTTAAGAACTATTTGGTTTTATCTATGATGTAATGACTTTTATGTTAAGACCTACTATGCTAAGTGAGTACTCATGCTAAGTTAATTAAGTAAGAATGTGCCTGACATAGATAGCAAGTAGATAGTGCTGACGAAACTAAACCTAGGAACTTACTGAACTTACGAAAGTTCAGGACTGACGAAACTGATTTTTTTTGCACTGAACTAACTGAAGGCAGCACTTCACTCCTCCTTCTTCAGCATCTTCAGGCACTGGGAGTGGCGCACCGCAGTCACGGCCGCCCTCTTCTTCTTGCCCGGCGCCGACTCCACCACATCTTCCTCGCTGCCATCTTGTTCTTGCTTCACGACGACGCCGTCTGGGAGATCGACGACCTCCGACAGTGCATCCACTTGGATTGGGAGGTTCCTGTCCCCCTCCACGGCGTTGAGGACTGGAGCCAGCAGCTGCACTTCAGGCTCGTCGTCGGAGAGCATGACGACCTCATCCACCTCGTCATCAGAGTCGTCAGAGGACTGGTCCTCATCATCATCACTGGACTCGTCGTCAGAGGACTCGTCGTCAGAAGCATCAGAGTCGTCATAGGGCCCAAGCACCCATGGATTGCACCTCTCCCAGTAGGCGTTGTTGATTGGGGCTGGGAGAGCTAGGACGGCGTCGCTGACATGGTCCGCGGCGGCCGGCGGCGTGGTGGATGAGCGGTACATCCACCATCGGGTGTTGGGGATCGTAGCAGAAATTTAAAAAAATTTACGCATCACCAAGATCAATCTATGGAGTAATCTAGCAACGAGGGGAAGGGGAGTGCATCTACATACCCTTGTAGATCACTAAGCGGAAGCGTTACTAGAACGCGGATGAGGTAGTCGTACTCGTAGCGATTCAGATCGCGGTTGATTCCGATATAAGCGCCGAACAACGGCGCCTCCGCATTCAACACACGTGCAGCCCGGTGATGTCTCCCATGCCTTGATCCAGCAAGGAGAGAGGGAGAGGTTGGGGAAGACTCCGTCCAGCAGCAGCACGATGGCGTGGTGGTGGTGGAGGAGCGCGGGACTCCAGCAGGGCTTCGCCAAGCACTATGAGAGACGAGGAGGGAGAAAGGTAGGGCTGCGCTAAGAGGGAGATCAAATCATGTGTTGGGCAGCCCCCAATACCTCAAGTATATATAGGGGGAGGGGAGGGGCTGCGCCCCCATCTAGGGTTCCATCCCTAGGGGTGGCGGCAGCCCCAAAACCCATCTAGGGTGCGGCCAAGGGGGGGAAGAGAGGGGGGCGCCCTAGGGTGGGCCTTAAGGCCCATCTAGACCTAGGGTTTGCCCCCTTCCCACTCTCCACGCGCCTTGGGCCTTGGTGGGGGGGCTCACCAGCCCACCTGGGGCTGGTCCCCTCCTACACTTGGCCCATGCAGCCTTCTAGGGCTGGTGGCCCCACCTGGTGGACCCCCGGGACCCTCCCGGTGGTCCCGGTATGTTACCGATAGCACCCGAAACCTTTCCGGTGACCAAAACGGGACTTCCCATATATAAATTTTTACCTCCGAACCATTCCGGAACTCCTTGTGACATCCGAGGTCTCATCCGGGACTCCGAACAACATTCGGTAACCGCGTACATACTTTCCCTATAACCCTGGCGTCATCGAACCTTAAGTGTGTAGACCCTACGGGCTCGGGAGTCATGCAGACATGACCGAGACAACTCTCTGGTCAATAACCAACAATGGGATCTGGATACCCATGTTTCATGGCATTTTGACTCCATTTGCTAGAATGGGGGTTTTGCGTTGTAGAGCTGGTACTATGTCAACTGGCATCAACATACTGTTTGCTGCAGTTGGGGTCTGCTGAGTTGGGGCATCAGAAATGACCAGTGTTGTAGGGCTAGAATCTGCTAGAGTTGGGGTGTTTTGTGGGTCAGGTGATATTGCAACTACACCTAATGGGCTATTTGATTTATCAGGTGTCACTACCTTTTCCAAATACTTTGCTCGTGCTCCACCGCGAACAGCAATCGCCCTCTTCCTTTTGAACAGCTGATACACAAGAACAACATTTGAATGGATAAATATGGTATGATGACAAATGGAATATGTACTGAAAATGGATAGGCAGGGCATATTCACATACACAATGTGTAAACTAAGCTAATGGCAGCGCAACAAAGTAGAAGCAATGCAAAGCATCAGTTGCAAGATATGTGCGACCAATATAACCTTGGAAAGTTAGAGCAAGCACCTTGATGGGTGAATAAGATAGGGCATCTGCCTTTGACTCCTCCACTAGGGAGCTACATTGACTTAGGTCTCCCTCTAGCTTAGAATCACTGTTAGGATCATATTCTGAGCAATAATCTGTAGGTGGAGAGCATTTGCATTGCATTGCATCCAAACTTGATTTCAGTCCCTTAATGCCAAGTTTGACAGCCATGGCATTGTTCTGCTTTATTCTTTTCATGCACGCAAGCTCATAATCATTATGATGTTGTTCAGAATCTGAGATTCATGAAAACATAAAAAGTAGTCAGATTATCTATGGAATGCACTGCGGATTCAACTCGAAGAATGTCTCCCTATAAACCCCTACATATGCAAAGTTCACCCCCAACTGTGTTGACCGGACCACACACAGAAATACAAACCTCTTATGTCTCCATAACAGGCAGACACACATTTCAAAACTGAAGTAGGAACATTAGAATCATATCAAATTCGTATTTGAACAAATAAACTAAGGAATTATCAGTTGCATAATGTTTAGCTTCAAGGGTGGAGTGCTGGTAGTGCGACACAAAGCAAGTAGGCAGATTGTATTCCATGTAAAAGTTCGTAGTCTATGTAAAAGCTGGAAATGACACTTTCTTTCTATACAATGCAGTGTTCGTTGCCCACACATAATGGAAGAGATCACACAGAGATATACTATTCACTCATGTCTACGGTTCCAGTATTTTGAAACAGGGTGGTCCACCTTAAAATAATATTGACAACAAATATGACAAGGCAAGCATAGATGTAGTGAATCAATCATTTACTTGTGAGCTTACTAGGGAAAGTATGCAGAATTGTAACTGCAGTAAGAGATTGTCCAAAATATGAATCAAGAAGTTTGTCTAGCACTTATTGTTTGCAACTAATCGACGTGAATAATTGGATATCATATGGAATGAGTAAGAAAGACAAGTAAAATTGTCAATAAACCTGGCCTGCAGTAGTAATCTGGGTCAATGTCACTACGACCAACAATCCAAAATGACTACTGTCTGTTCCTAGGGCCGGAATTTTGAAACCCTGTGAACTTTACAGGTACTAAAGATTACTGAAAACATCTGAACCATTAAGTGTAGGTAGCACTCAGCACACAACAAACCCTAATGACAGTCATGCCTAATGAGTAATGAATCAATTAGAAAATGGGTGATGAGGAGTGGTTGCTGGGTGTTGAGGACGTATCTCAGGATAAATCGGGTTGGCTTAGTGGGTGCTGCATGCCTGAGCCCTGAACGGACTGGGAAGGTAGGCACGGCGGTGGGCGCCGGGCAGCAGTGACGTTGTTGGGCGAGCGGCTCCTGACCTCATGTTAGTCCGATATCTCCTCCTAGAGTCATGCCATCCGGGGACGGCAAGTCGCCGACGATGTAGGTGGCTGGGGGCGAGTAGAGATCGGAAGCACGCAGCAGAACAGAGGGGAATCGGGGCCTGGGCCGACCCAAAATCCCGGGATGAGCCGTGGCCCACCATGGGCACCTTGTAGAGATATACACCAGAGCGGCCAACATGCATTTTTGAAAGTAAATTAGGAACATTTAGCTGACCAATTAATTGACTCTGCTTTAATAATATCAGATTCGTATTTGAACAACTAAGCTTGTTTAGCTTGATGGGTGGAGCAGTGCTATTATGACACGAAGCACGTATGCTGAACATATAGTGATCATAAAAGGGGGAATCCTAAGCATTTTTTTAGCAAAAGAGGGTTTCCCCTCTGATTTCTATTAAAGAAACCACCACGGAACCAACATGATCAATTAAACCCTAAGCATGATCAATTAAACCCTATTATGACTGTGCCATGGCAGATTTAAAGCTGCAAACCGGGGAAATGCTATTTAGCATCCATTGTTTTCTTCAAACTAAGAACTAAATTCTAAGAGCTAGAAAGAAAGTACAATAACCAAGTTACGATAAATTTTCTGGTTGAGATCAAAAAGTTGAGATATGAAGTACCACCTCTCTTGCGGCGCCGTGTAGGCATTGGGGGTGCGATGGCTGTCGGTGGCGATGAAGCAGATCTACTATAGTAGATGGTGCATCGAGGGATAAGTCCCGTTGTGGTGGAAGAGAAGGCCGTGTGAGCAGCCCCGACAAAGAGGACGACGGCGTCGATGAAGCGAGAGGACGCGATGCAAGGCTCTTGGTCCGTCGCTGTGGATGAGAAACGTCCATCTCTAGCAGTGGACAACGTGGTCTTGGTAGGCGCTCCGGCATGGTGAAGGACGGTGGCGTGGATGGGGTGGAGGACGGCGGCGATGGATGGGGTGGCGGACGGAGAGGTTGGTGTGGGGATGGTGTTCTAGCGCAGACGGTGTATGAATGGGAAAATGGAGGGAGAGGTACGGGGAACCATGTTGACGGGACGCGCCTGTCGGAAATATGGGAAAGTTACGAACTTAGCCCCTGTTTAAAATTTGGATGTCTTGTCAGTTGGGGATAGGACGCTAATCTCGCATCTCGCAAATATTTGCCCATAGCGATTTTGGCGAGGAGAGGGTGCTTTGGTGCCCATGGTTGGCACCCACGATGTATGAACGGGGCTGACAGGTAGGGCGGTTGTGTCACGTCTGAGTGAAGTTACAAACCTGCCCCTATTGAAAATATTTGCCTACAATGATTTCGGCCGAGTCGAGTTTGTTTTGCCGCCCACTGTGTATGAATAGGGAAATGGAGGGAGAAACAGAGGTCTTTCGGACGAGCTTGAATCAAATGTGTTTTGCCGCCCATGTTTGGCACCCACCGTGTCGGAATAGGCTCACAGGTGGTCGTGTCACATCTAATTGAAGTTACTAACCTACCCCTATTGAGAGCAGTGGAAATAGGGCCGATGGATTGTTCGTGTAAGGGGTAGACAGTAATTTCCATCTCCCAAACACTTGGCTTCAGGCAGCCGACGTGGGAGTGGACATTTTGCCGCTTCTTTCGAATTTTGGGACAATAAGCATCCACATTTACCCTGGCAACTAAATTCGAATCCATTTTGTATTCCTATACGAATCTTTATAAATCATTCTATGTGTTTTTATGTATCTTCAAAAGCACGACAAAGATGTATTCTATATGGGTCTATAATATCAACTAACATACATAAGCCAGGCCGCTGTACTTTTTTTTGCTAGAAGAGCATCCTTTTTTTAGCGAAGCTAGTACAACATCTTGGCCCTTTCCGATGCGTTCCACTTATGGTCCATTTATACTACTATTATTGCCGAATTCACATTCATCCTGATTAGCATATTTGTAGGTATGGCACAACAATCAAAATGAAATGTCTCCGAGTCTTATCAATTAATACAGACTTGTGCTCAATTAAAATTGCAAACCAAAAAACAAAAAACAATTACTACATGATCTCTAAAACAAATGGTTTGATCGATTACATGAACAAACAACACAAAGGTTATTCAATGATGGAAAGAACATTTCACCTATGATTTACCAAGTGGGAATTTAATTTGCTTTTTTCCTTCAGGACCTTAACAATGCGGTCAGTCTCAGCTTGCTTCGTTTTGAAATCCACCAAATATTTAATGGTTGTCTTGAGTGCTGCTTGTGATTGTGCTGTTTGCTTGCTCAACATGTCAACTTCATCTCTAAGTGCGGAAGCAAAATCTCTTTCTACCATTAGTTTAGCCTCTAGAGCATCAGTAGTTGGCAATTCATGATGCACGGTTGGGTCGGTGCCACTGCTGTGGGATGATACAATGTCCATGGGGACCTCGCTCTTTGATCTTGGGCTAACTTGTTTTGCCATTAAAGTTCCGATTGGATTCCGAAAATTAAAGTTAGCAAAAGATCTCAACTGGGAGTTATAACAACAAAACAGTTAAACAAACAAGGAATTAAAGAGTTTCAATTGGATGTTGAAAAATAGTTATTAACATCATTGTAACCTGTTGTTGCGGCAGCAAAGCAGTTAAAGAAACAAGTTTTGCAAATGGTACCTGTTGTGGCATTGGAATTTCTCTTGGATCCTGAAAAGTTGAGTAGCCAGTAACGTGATTAGAGCAACCGGTTGCGGCAGCAAAGCATAAAGACAAACAAGTATTGCAAAAGGAACCCGTTGTGGCATTGGAGTTTGTCTTGGATCCTGAAAAGTTGAGTAGTCAGTAACTTGATTAGAGCAACAAGTTACAGCAGCAAACTTGTTACACAAATATATTTTTTGAAAATGTACCTGCTGTGCAATTGGACTTCCAATTGGATCCTGAAAACTTGAAGTTGGTAAGATGATTACAGCAACAAGTTACAGCAGCAAACCAGGTAAACAAGGAAGTTTCTGAAAACATACTTGTTGTGCCAACGAAGTTTCAGTTGGATCCTGCAAACTTGAATGTTAGCAATCAATAAATAAAGTTTTGCAAGAGCCATAAGAAACTAACATCAAACTACTAAAACTAACCAGTTTTGGCAATGTATTTAATTACACATGAACTAGTAAAACTAACAAGTTCTTGGCAACATATTAAAGTAACAAGTCGGCACCGTTTACCAGCAACACAAACATCTGTAAATTTCTTTGATGTAAGCAAAATGATTCCAACACATATTTAAGTTAAAATGACGGTGTCCCTCATATAAACATGACAGTTGTCTATCTATGAACATGCAAACATTACTAGTGCTACAAGTGATAACAACAAACCATTTAAACAAACATGGCATCAGAACATAAATTACACGTTAATTCTGCTGCACCCTAGAAGTACATATGACCAGCTATCTACGTTCTTAAGTAGCTATTTAAGTTCAGGTAAATAGGTAATTCTTAACAGTAAGTATCAAACACATAGATAGGCGCAGTCTATAATAGGATTAACAGGCCATGGCATTATGTAATCAGTATCAAACTAAATTAAGCCACGCAACGTAATTGAACAATTTTGCAATAAGTGGCTAACTAAATTTCCGAGAAGCAGGTAACTGAACTGACGCTAGCTCTTTGTACAGGCACACTACAACTTATTTTTTGCTTACAAGGTTCTATGAAGGACTCCATGACATCAATTGCTTGGATACGCAGTCCCAATACTTCTTTCTTCCCACACTGCATTGGTAAGTCGAATGGTTAATCTGGAAAGATGGTGCATCCTTGATATGTTATATGAGGACGTGTAGTCACACTAGTTGTAGCCACACACATCACACTGGCTTTTACTGTATATTTCATGCGATTACATTTGGCATATCGAGATCTAAGAAATCTACAATAGGATGAAAAGACTGGCATCCTTCACATTATTGGCGAACTCAGTTCATAGAACACAAGCAATTCAACCATTCTGTGGGTAAATCAAAAGCGCCACTGGAATATTTTTCACTACCCTTATCATACACGCAAAAAGGAGCGATTCCACCGTAGGGGCTGGTATGGGCGGCCACCTTGGGTGGCTAGAAAGTGTGCACCTAGTGTGAGTCGTCCAGGTTGGCCCAGGCTAGTTTTGTTCATCCCAACGCACGAGCAGGCAATGTAAAAAATGAAGAAAAATGTTTCAATTTGGATGGGCCAATAATGTAAGTGCAAGGCAAGCCCTATAGCAGGCTCGCGACCCAAACGAGCGCCTCCCATATCGATCGACAGTAGGAAAAATCCCAATTCCTTCGCTCCATCATCCAGTCTAGTTCGCTCCTAACCTAGCTGCCGCTGGACAGACCGACACAACACTTCCTCGCTCCCTCGTTGGAGGGCGGTCGCCGGGCTTCAAGAGAATGGAAGGACAAGAAGATGAAGATCCAACCCTGGTTGTAGCCTACGTGGGAGGCAGTGGCAGTAGCACGGTTATGGCATAGAGCTTGCACAAACGGACAATCGCAGCTTGCAAGAGCAGCATGCGCAACGAGCAGGTACATCACATCCCTGATTATATCTAATTCAACTGTTCAATTTCTGGCCAATAGTTAAACCTAACGGTGTTGTAAAACTTCTTGTATGTAGGGATCTATGAGAAAATGAAACCAATTTCTGCTTACTTTATAACTCCCCCAATCAATACTGAACTAACTAAATCTGATGTATCTAATCAAGTTTCCAGTGCAAACATACAAGCTCATGTTGTTCTTGAGCCTAAAGTGTCTAATGAACAGACTGCTAATGAAGGATTTGATGCAAACATTTTACATGCTCCCGGTGAAAAACGTATAGTGTCTAATGAGGGATCTAGTGCAAGCATTTTGCAAGCTCCCATTAAAGGATTTAGTGTCTAATGATGATCTACCATATTGAGAGAAACATAGAGATTTGCACGCATTGATGACAAGCAAATTATAGTACATTTTCATAGCTTGAGGAAACATCGAGGCCATCTACCAAAAAGTCCCCGTATCATGAGAACGTACCATAAATACTTTTCTAATCTATTGTTTGAAACTATTGGCATACTTGTGCAACATAGATATATTGATATGCAGTTTGCGTGCTGGTTATAGGTGCAATTACACTTCGATATTTTCAGCCAGAGAACGAATAATTCAAGCAGGTACAAACCATGTTAGTAGTCCTTGTACACCATGTTGCATTTTGTGTTTTTTGGTGCTTGCATCATTTAGTGTTTTATAATCTGAACTACTTTGGATCATTAGCTAGTTTTCAAAGTGCATGTAGCTTCACATTTCTCAAGTTATGTTGATTTCCGGAGTGCAAGTGCTTTCGTATTTTTTAAGTTAAATGTTCGCCCCTGGTAACTTGAATTCGTGGATCCGCCACTGCGCACAAATCATACACGCAGGCCAGTACGAATTAAATGAAATGCAGGGACTTAGGCTAGCTCGTTGTACAGGCTCACTGCAGCTCTACTTGCGCTTGGGATGTTCCATGTACAAGTCCATGTTACCACTTGCTTGGAGGTGCAGGCCTTGTGCTCCTTACATCCCCCTCTGCATTTTTGACATGGCGAATGGTTGATCAAATAAGAGGAATCGATCTTGCTGTTGTACTGGAGGACATATACTTACAAGGTTATACGGGTGTGCTGGATGTGTACGAGATCCCGTAGCGCCATCATGCTTCACTAAAAATGGTTTTGCTTGTTTCAGATGATATCTCTAGAAGAAACAAGAGTTAAAGTCAGAGTTGCATAGCCATGTAAGCTAAGAGAGTAGTGAAAGGATATCCAAACATTGTCGGAACAGTGCACAAGGGAGTGATGTGTGGATACCTAGTTCGGGCCGGCGTTTGGGCATGCTCACCTAGCTAGAGTGCGGGTCACTTCAGAGCCGTTGAGGATGATGCACTGGCGTTGGCTGGTCACACACGGATGCAGATCTTGAGTGGCAGCGGAGCGCTACGATGCGGTGGACAAGACCGTTGGTGAAGCCCCAACGGCCTCAGGGGGCGGAAGTGCGACGATGTGCTCGGTGAAGTAGCCCCGGTGAGGTGGGAGACGACATCGGTGAAGTGCACCCGATGCGGTGGAAGTCGGTGTCTGTGAGGCACGTCGATTGCGGCGGCCGACGTTGTCGGTGGACCACCCAGTGCGATTTTTAGTACCCGAGCGAGGCGTCTAAGCGCCATACTCTACGGAGGCCATCAATATCATATTTTGACCAGTAGAATTCATATCATATTTTGACCACCCAGTGCGATGGTAGCATCATATACAACTCTTCTTTAATAAATCTATTAAGGAATGCTGAGGGAGTCCTGGATTAGGGGGTGTTCGGATAGCCGAACTATACCTTCAGCCGGACTCCCGGACTATGAAGATACAAGATTGAAGACTCCGTCCCGCGTCCGGAAGGGACTTTCCTTGGCGTGGAAGGCAAGCTTGGCGATACGGATATGAAGATCTCCTACCATTGTAACCGACTCTATGTAACCCTAACCCTATCCGGTGTCTATATAAACCGGAGGGTTTTAGTCCGTAGGACAGCATACACATCAACAATCATACCATAGGCTAGCTTCTAGGGTTTAGCCTCTCTGATCTCGTGACAGACTTGATACACAAATTATACTTGGCTTGATATTGGTGTGCTTCTCAGTTCTGATGACGCTACTAAGTATCGCAGTATTGTCGGCGGTCTTGTCCAAAATGTTCATGGCCACAAACTCATCCAACACTTCGCTTGAGGTCAAAGTGTGGAAGTCCGGTCTTTGACGAATGACGGAGGACATGGCCTTGTGATAGGGCATCATTGCCTTGAGGAATTTGCGCTTGATCCAATTGTCATCCGTGTCCTTGCTCCCGTGATCTCGTAGTGAGACCGCGAGTTTGGTTACTCTCCGATAAAGCTCACGAGGTTCTTCATCTTATTTCATTGAAAACTCATCGGCCTCATCTTGTACCACTTCATAATTGGAGTGTTGAATGCTTGCGCTTCCCCGGTAGAGAGAGACAACACAATGCCATGCATCTTTGGCCAAGGCGAAGGGACGAAGATGAGGTAGGTCTTCGGGTGGAATTGCATCTTGAATGATGAAGAGAGCATTCTCATTGAATTGATTATCCGCGGCTTCTCGAGGAGTGAAGTTGCTTGGATCATGCGGATAAAAACCTTCTTCAATGATTCTCCAAAGGTTAGTGTTCACATGATTTAAATGACGTTTAAAGCGGTAAACCCAAGAATCAAAGTCCTCATTTTTCACAATCTTAGGGGAAGGACTGGCATGATTCAAATGAGTGGAAGGAACCGGTCGACCATAAGCAAGTGGTGGTTCCACATGGGCAAAGATGTCGGTGCCATTCTTACCACTAGAAGAAGGAGCCTTTTCACTACTAGCTTCCCCCTTGTCGGGGATAGCATCCGTCACCTTGTTGGTGGGGTCACCCACTTTCAATGGTGCGGTGGATAGTTTAAGCCCCTCGTCTCTGTGCTAACATAGGCATTAGAAGCATAATTATCATAACAATATTTAAGTATGCCAAAATTTTCAGATTTTTAAAGAGTAGCATCACGCTTTCCAATCAAAGAAGCAATTTCATAAGCACCCTTAAAAGCAACAAATTCTTCAATTTGTTGAACATCAGAGTAATTATAAACACCCTTAGCATACAAAGATACGATTCCATTATCACTAAACTCACATTGGTAGGGAAGGTGTTTCTTAGGGTCTTCAGAATAACAAGTAAAATCATACATTTCACATAAATTCCAATCATAGCCTTGCAAACGATGAATTTGATCCAGTAAAAGTTTCCCTTTTTGAGATAAGCGGTGTTGCACATAATAAGCATGCTCATCTAAAGATTTTCCCTCAACTAAGCTAGTTGGGGTTTCAGCACAAGCACATAGGGATCGAATGATCCAAGTAAAATGCTTTAGTAGTGTGATAGATTTTGAGTGGTTCTTCAACCATTGGTTCAGTAGGTACCACTAATTTTTTTGGTATTTTGCGTTTCCTACCCATAACTAAAGATATAAAACGGGATCACAAAATAAAAACTACTTAGTGATAAAGCAAACAAGCACACACAAGAATATTCATCCCACGCTATAACTCCCCGGCAACGGCGCCAGAAAAAGGTCTTGATAACCCACAAATATAAGGGATCAATTGTAGCCTCTTTAGATAAGTAAGAGTGTCGAACCCAACGAGGAGCTAAAGGTATAACAAATATTCCCTCAAGTTCTATCGACCACCGATACAACTCTACGCACGCTTGACGTTCGCTTTACCTAGAACAAGTATAAAACTAGAAGTACTTTGTAGGTGTAACGGGATAGGTTTGCAAGAATATAAAGAGCACGTAAATAAAAACTAGGGGCTGTTTTAGGTATAAAAAAATCAATAAAGTTAGTATAGCAAGTGTGGAAAAGTGGTGGTAGGAGTTGCGAAATTGTCCCTAAGCAATTGACTACTTTACTAGACCAATAGAAGGTTTTATGTGGGAGAGGCCACTGGCTAGCATGTCATCCCTGACTTGGAATTCTATGCACTTATGATTGGAACTATTATCAAGCATCCGCAGCTACTAACGTTCATTAAGGTAAAACCCAACCATAGCATTAAGATATATTGGTCCCCCTTCAATCCTGTATGCATCAATTTCTATGCTAGGTTGAAGCTTCTATCACTCTTGCCCTCCAATACATAGTCCTATCAACATACAACTAACCCTATGGTGTGATCCACGTGCGCGCTCATATGATGGGCACCAAAGTACATCAACATAACCACAAGCAAATTAAACCAATCACAGCAATTCACCAATTACCAATAGGACAACAAAAATCTACTCAGACATCATAAGATGGCAACACATCATTGGATAATAATATGAAGCATAAAGCACCATGTTCAACTAGAGGGTACAGCGGGTTGCTGGGGAGTGGACCGCTGTAGATAGATGGGGGAAGGTGATGAAGATGTTGGTGAAGATGACGGAGGTGTTGGTGTAGATTGCGGTGACGATGATGGCCCCGGCGGCATTCTGGCGCCGCCGGGAGCGAGGGGGAGAGAGACCCCCTTCTTCTTCTTCTTCGTTGACCTTTTCCCTAGATGGGAGAAGGGTTTCCCCTCTGGTCCATGGCCTCCATGGCAGCGGAGGGGCGAGAGCCCCACTGAGATTGGATCTGTCTCTCTATCGATACTATAGAAGATAAAAAATGCCAGAGTCATGCTTCGTGTCCCTTCACATACATTTTATTGTTACTAACTGATGGAAGCATTGATGGCCAGAGTATACGCTATACCAAGATGAGTTATCCAATAACATAGGCATTTGTGTATCAACTCATGCATTCTATCTTCGGTCATCCAAATATATTCCTCGAAATGGCTCAACCTCTCAAGGTTCTTTGGTCTCACTCGTTTGTCAAAGAAGCAACTTAGTTTTACCTCTTCTCTTTCTCTTCCGTTTTCCCTCCGGTGCCATTCTAGATCTCAGGACGAGATCCTCTCGTAGTGGTGGAGTGTTGTAACGCGCCGAGACCGATGTGCCAGGTGTCCTCCAGTTATTCGCTGTTGTTGACTTGTCATTGCTTGCATGTCATGCATGTCATATCATGTCATCATCTGCATTTCATTTGCATACATGTTCGTCTCATGCATCCGAGCATTTTCCCCGTTGTCCATTTTGCAATCCGGCGCTCCTATGTCATCCGGTGTCCCTTTCTACCTCTTTTCGTGTGCGGGTGTTAAACGTTTTCGGATTGGACCGACACTTGTCATGTGGCCTTGGTTTACTACCGGTAGACCGCCTGTCAAGTTTCGTGTCTTTTGGACTTCGTTTGATACTCCAACGGTTAACCGAGGGACCGAAAAGGTCTCGTGTGTGTTGCAGCCCAACACCCCTTCAAAGTGGCCTAAAACCCACCTAAACCTCCTCCATCATCTAGAGAGTTCGATCACGATCGCGTGGCCGCAAACCGCACCTCATTTGGAGCTTCCTAGCTCCCTCTACCTCTATAAATAGATCCCTCCATTTCATTTTCGGGCCTTTTCCCGAAACCCTAGCCTCCCTCTTCCTCGCGCCGCCGGACAAGTCCATCCCGCGCCGGACATGTCCAGCCTCCACCTCACCCCGGGCAATCGCATCACGCCACGTCAGCGCCGCCGTCGCCCGCGTCTAACCGCGCCGTGCCATGTGTCCGGCCGCGCCCCTCCGCCACCGCGCGCCGCCGCGGCCCGCGGGGGCCGAGGCTGGCCCGTCCGAGCCGCGTCCGGGCCCGAGCCTCCGTGTGCCGCCCACCTGTGCCTTCGCCGCCCCACCGCCTTCCACCACTCGTCGCCGATGTTCATCACCGCC